>NC_089771.1:34052883-34065383 GCF_040412425.1 Macrobrachium rosenbergii
AACTTCCAAGTCATAATCTCTCTCTCTCTCTCTCTCTCTCTCTCTCTCTCTCTCTCTCTCTCTCTCTCTCTCTCTCTCTCTGTGGGATTCATAAGGACAGAAATCTAGAAAAAAAAATATTTTTCAGTTTAACTTACTTGTTATATTCTTCAGTTTAACTTGTTATAATCTCTCTCTCTCTCTCTCTCTCTCTCTCTCTCTCTCTCTCTCTCTCTCTCTCTCTCTTGGATTCGTAAGGACAGAAACGCTAATAAAATCTAGAAGAAATTATATTCTTCAGTTTAACTCATTTGTTATAATTCTCTCTCTCTCTCTCTCTCTCTCTCTCTCTCTCTCTCTCTCTCTCTCTCTCTCTCTCTCTCTCTCTCTCTCTCTCTCTCTGGGATCCGTAAGGATAGAGACGCTAATAAAATCTAGAAAAAATTATATTCTTCGCATAAGCCAGACATGATTAATCCTAACTCTGTACGATAAGTTCGTGCTCATTGCGATATTCAAAGCATTTAGAAAGTATCAAGGTGGAGGGATTGAGGTTTATGAGTTATATAAGTGACCTAAATACAGATAACTGAAGGATTATTGAAGTAGAGGATGTATGGTTACTATGAATACCGTACATTTTTAGCTTTCTGTAAAAGAAAACTATTATAGAGATGGCTGCTATTTGTTTGTCCGTCCGCACCCTTTTTTCTATCCGCCCTCAGATCTTAAAAACTACTAAGGCTAGAGGGCTGCAAATTGGTATGTTGATTATCCACCCTCCAGTCATCAATCATACCAAATTGCAGCCCTTTAGCCTCAGTAGGTTGTATTTTATTTAAGGTTAAAGTTAGGCATGATCGTGCGTCTGGGGCACTACTATAGGTGCCAACAACGCAGGCCACCACCGGGCCGAGGGTGAAAGTTTCATACAGCATTATACGCTGTATAGAAAACTCGATTGCGCCGAAGAAACTTCGGCGCATTTTTTACTCATCTTTTATTCTGAAACTTATTTTTCATTGTCCTTGTGGATGAAAGCAATCTTTTGACTGCTTGAAAGCAAACGCCCAAGTATTATATATCAGCTCATAACAGCCCACTAAAGCTGTTATTAATTCTGTAATTTCTTTCATTGCGACGTTATGTATTATTGTAAAAATGACATGAAAATTACAGTGCATTTTGCAGACAAATCTGCAGGCAATAAAGCAGTCTTTTGACTGTTTGAAAGCAAACGCCTAAATATTATGTGCTAGCTTATAACAGCCCGCTAAAATTGTATTAATTCTGTAATTTCTTTGCGACGTTATGTATTTTTGTCAAAATGACATGAAAATTACAGTGCATTTTGCAGACAACTCTACAGGCATTAAAGCAGTTTTTTGACTGCTTGGAAGCAAACACCTAAATACTATATACAGGCTCGTAACAGCCCACTAAAATTGCATTTATTCTGTAGTTTCTTTCCATTTTTACAATAATATACTATTATTGCAAAAACGACATAAAGATACTTTGCAAACAAGTCTGAAATTCACTGATAGATATAAAATACGGTTTAGCTCAAATTATGAATTGTACCAAATGGTTGTTAGCAGTCTCGGCATTACTAGCCAATTTTGAACCTGGGACCCAGTCTGCAATTGGGACATCGAGCACTGCAATAATAGTAAGATCGAGCGTTGTAGTCGACAAGCGGCTACACTGCTCGACATTGTCGTAGCTAATCGACCGGAAATTACGTTGGTCCTTGCGAAATAGCGGACCACGGAGTAATATTAAATCGAAAAAAAATATTGCCACGCCCAAATGTCAGCTAGTCGCTACGTAGCACAGGAGTAGCTGTAGCGGGTGTATGATTTTTTATTTTTATCTTAAATGAGATTGTTATTCATAATTCTATCCTTTCAGCTGGCGATATGCAATACTACACAACAGTTTTTATTGATTTTTAGCTTTCTGTAAAGGAAAACTATTGTGCCGGCTTTGTCTGTCCGTCAGCACTTTTTCTGTCCGCCCTCAGATCTTAAAAGCTACTGAGGCTAGAGGGCTGCAAGTTGTTATGTTGATCATCCACCCCTCCAATCATCGAACGTACCAAATTGCAGCCTTCTAGCCTCAGTAGTTTTTATTTCAGCTCGCAATGTTTTCATTCAAATTAGGTAAAAAAGAATAATTGAATAAATTCCCACCTCGACGGGGAAAAAAATATTGCAAGGTTCACCTCTTCTTTGCAACTTTCAGTTCGCAAGTGCTTTCATTCAAATTAGGTAAAAAAAAAATAATTGAATGAATAAATCCCAACTCGATGGAGAAAAAAAAATATGGGCGAATGAACAACACATTGATGGTCGGCATATATATTTACTCGGCGCGGCCCATTTTGTTTTTTAACGATTCCTTTTGCATTGTCAGAAAACAATGCAATTTTTAACAAGCGTATTGCTTTCAAACGATTCCATGAATCAGTTGTTTGTTTTGATTTTTGGTTCTGATATTCTTTTTTTTTTTTTAGTTTTCCGTAAAAGAAAACTATTGTGACGGCTTTGTCTGTCCGTCCGCACTTTTTTCCGTCGGCGCTTTTTCCGTCCGCCCTCAGATCTTAAAACTACTGAGGCTAGAGGGCTGCAAATTGTTATGTTGATCATCGACCCTCCAGTCATCAAGCATACCAAATTGCATTCTTCTAGCCACAGTAGTTTTGATTTTATTAAAGGTTAAAGTTAACCATGATCGTGCTTCTGGCAACGATATAGGATAGGCCACCACCGGGCCGTGGTTAAAGTTTCATGGGCCGCGGCTCATACAACATTACACCGAGGCCACCGAAAGATAGATTTATTTTCGGTGGCCTTGATCATACGCTTTAGCGGCTGTCAGAAAACTCGATTGCGCCGAAGACACTTCGGCGCATTTTTTACTTATATATTTTTTTTTTGTATTTCTGAATTTGGGTTTGGTATTCCTTGGCGTCTGTCGGAAAATGTAAATATATATGTATACAGTATATTTATGTGTGTGTATATATATACACATACATAAAAATACGAATTAACCAGCAAGAGTAGTATTCCCACGTGCACGACCTTAGAACTGCACGAATGGAGTAGCCGTGCCGCCGTCATACGAGTCCACCAGCGAATACGTACTTTGCATAGTAATGAGTGTAATCTCTTCTCCCGCCCGCTGCCTTCCCCAGAAACTCTCCGATGAAACACGAGAATTTAATTCTAAGCAGCTTCTTGTTCCACATGGAAAATCACATGTCGTGTATTTCGAAATGAGCCCGTGCTAATAATTGTGTCTGTGAAACTCTTCGTCTGTGAATTTCTGTCTGGGACTCTCGTGGCCGGACCGCAGACACGCTAGGTAAGAAATTCTTGTCAGCTAATTTTTTTTTTGTGCGAAAAATTATCTTTTTAAAAATTTTTTTTTATTTAGTATTTGATCTTATGTGGTGAGAATGATTTGCTTTACATGTTTTAAGTTCGTAAGATTTGTTTTAAAAATTTCTAGCTTCATTTTGTTCTAATTATGTTAGATATCAAAATTGCGAGTTAATTTTTTTTTTTTTATGCGAAGAATTCTCTCTCTCTCTCTCTCTCTCTCTCTCTCTCTCTCTCTCTCTCTCTCTCTCTCTCTCTCTCTCTCTTTTATAGTTTTTCATCGTATGTGGTGGGAAGAATTTGCATTACGTGATCTCCATTTTGTTATGAGTGCAGTTCTTGTTTGTATTTTTTAAAAAACTAAATCTCGTTTTTTATTTTGTATGTTAAGGAGAATTTGCACTGCATGTTCAATTCTTAAGTCTGACCAAGTAATTTTCATATAAAATTTTATCTCCATTTTGTTATGAGAGCAATTCTTGTTTTTTTTATTTTTTAAATTAAATTTCTTTTTTGATTCAATGCTGTAAAAAAAATTTGCACCGCATGTTCAATTTTTAAATCTGATCAAGTAATTCTCTAATGAAATTTTAGTTCCACTTCGTTCTAATTAAGTTTGATGATGACAATACGTGACAGTCTTCGTTACAACTTTCATCTTCGCGTGTGAGCCTTTGTCGATCTGTTCCCGTGCTTAATAGCAGTGCCGAACCTTTCTCTGCCCGCAGAGAATTTGTGCACTTAATTAGAATGTCTCATTACAGTTAATTTTATGTACAGACTTATGATCCAACAACTGTGTTTACAAATGGTAGGTATAGACAAACTTAAATGTATATATGAATATATATATGTATGTATGTATACAAGTATTAATCCGTGCCCAGGAGCGTTGCCATTCAGTATGGGTACGCTCGCGGGCTTGGGCGAGGCGGGGGGCGGTTGAAGGCATGCGCCACCCTCTACACATACGTCAACACATTTCTCGTGGCATCCGGGGCACTGATTCCTTTGCCATCTGCTCTTCATTTGTATTGGGATATTAAGAAGGAGAAGACAGACATCATTGCTTCGGCCGGCTGATTGGACTCCGAGGCTCTTCTTCTTCTTCTTCTTCTTCTTCTTCTTCTTCTTCTTCTTCTTCTTCTTCTTCTTCTTCTTCCTAGCGGTCGTAATTTGCTCCTGATGACAGAAGCCCTGGGTAATTGGCGTGCCAGTGCGAGCTACTCAGAGATTGTCTGTGTTCGTTGCGGGCAGTCACGTTTTCGTCTGTACGCCTTTGCTGTGCTTGCACGCAGTTGCATGCGCAAATAGAAGAATATTTGCTGTATTTGAACAACGTAAAGATAAATGGTCAGGAGTTGAGTATCTAGGAAATATTGTATTCAAGTAAATTGAAGATAAATTGTCAGCAGTTGAGTGTCTGGGAGAGATAGCTAGGTGCCGGTAAGTATGCCTGATTTAGATTATGCATAGATACGCCCATGTACAGATATGTATTACCACTTAGGCCGGTTTTCTTAGCGGGAAATTTCTCCAGAATAAAAAAAAAAAGACAGCAGTCGTCGCCACTTTCATCGTTCAGCTTCTGAGCCAAGGCTGTGTTCTCTGTGAAGGAAATTTCACAGCAACAGCATTTTCTGTTTCAAAACAAGTGAAAAATGCGCTGAAGTTTTTTCGGCGCAGTCGGGTTTTTTTTGCACAGATTATAATCAAGGCCACCGAAAATAGATCTATCTTTCGGTGGTCTCGGTATAATGCTGTTTGAGCCGCGGCCCACGAATCTTTAACCACGGGCCGGTGGTGGCCTATCCTATATCGTTCCCAGACGCACGATTATGGCTAATTTTAACCTTGAATAAAATTAAAAATAGTCAGGCTAGAGGGCTGCAATTTGGTGTGTTCGATGATTGGAGGGTGGATGGTCAACATACCAATTTGCAGCCCTCTATCCTCAGTAGTTTTTAAGATCTGAGGGCGGACAGAAAAATAGCGGACGGACAGACAAAGCCGGCACGATAGTTTTCTTTTACAGAAAACTAAAGAGTGTATCGGCCAAACGCCAGTTCGATGTAAAATCTTCTTCTGTGTCAGTACGTTTTTTTGTGCTGATCTAATTCCTCTTCTTTAAAAATACACTGTGTCCTCCCTTCTGACCGACGTCCAGTGTCAGTGGGAGAAAATATGTGATTTTCTTCTGTAATTGGACTTCCTACTCTCTCTCTCTCTCTCTCTCTCTCTCTCTCTCTCTCTCTCTCTCTCTCTCTGTCAATAACCAAAGGTGTTACGAGAGCCGGTCACATAAATCAGACTCTCTCTCTCTCTCTCTCTCTCATTCTCAGTGAAATGTTATCGGATTCTCTCTCTCTCTCTCTCTCTCTCTCTCTCTCTCTCTCTCTCTCTCTCTCTCTCTCTCTCTTTATATATCAGTAAGTCAGTAACCAAAATTGTTACGAGAGCCGATCACATAAATCTCTCTCTCTCTCTCTCTCTCTCTCTCTCTCTCTCTCTCTCTCTCTCTCTCTCTCTCTCTCTCTCAGTGAAATGTTATCAGAATTGGAGCAAGGTCAAGTAACAAGGACGATTTGCAGGCAAAATTTAGATCTTTCCAAATGTTCACCCTAGAGGGGCGCGAGGACCCCCGGTTAAGAGAACCACCGAATTAAACAATTGAGCAGTTCCACATATGCTTGTTCCGTTCAAGTCGCTAGGATTGACAGCCGATTGTCTGCAAGGTTCGATTTCTCTCGTCCGTCCCGCTGGAATTGGAATGTTTCCGAGAGGGTGGAATTTCATGTGTGGCGCTTGTCTCTCCGTCGTTATCTCTCTTGCTTGCGTGCTTGCTTGCGTTCGTTTTTCGTGCTTTGTGTGAGGGTGTGTAATGCACATGCGTTTATATATATATATATATATATATATATATATATATATATATATACATACATATATATGCGTTTTATATATATATATATATATATATATATATATATATATATATATATATATATATATATATATATATATATATATTAACGTATGGATACCAGTTTGAGAATATGGTTTTTTTATCATTACTGTTATGGTTGGAGTGATTAATTTTTATTTAAAAAGTTACATTGCTTCTTTTTCTAATTATATATATTTATATATATATATATATATTGCTTATTTTTCTCATTATATATATATATATATATATATATATATATATATATATATATATATATATATATGTGTGTATATGTATGTGCGTGTGTGTGTGTGTGTGTATTTCGCTGTTTGTTTGATACATGAAAACGATGGCTGAAATTATATTGAATATATCTCTTCCCCACAAAACAGTTTGTACATCCTCTTAAGAATTCTTTCGGGGCCGAATTTTATTTCGGTACAATCCAATAATCACCCGCCGAAAATACATCAGACGAAAAGAGAGAGAGAGAGAGAGAGAGAGAGAGAGAGAGAGAGAGAGAGAGAGAGAGACCCTAAATTAAGTCGTAATGAACTCGGCGCGATATCAAAGGGACACCTTCATTCCGTCTCGATATCGTCTCTCGTCATATCTGGCGAAGAGAACGGTGCCGTGTAAACAAAACAGAGGTCAGTGTCGCCCCAGCGATGATCAGCTGTCAGCTGATGACGTTGGCGGCCGAAAGACAACTTTATTGGCGCTAAGTTTAGACAGCTGGGAAGTGGATGGGGGGAGGGGGGTGGTGGGTCTTCCCCCTAGAGAGAGAGAGAGAGAGAGAGAGAGAGAGAGAGAGAGAGAGAGAGAGAGAGAGGAAGGACCGTTATTGGCGACGGAGGGTCTGCAAGGCCGGTATCGTGACCAGCGCTCTTTCGCGTGCGTGCGCGCCTAATTCGCTGTAACTTCAGCGATTCATTTCTGCTTTTATAACGTGTTTTATTCGTAATGCATTCTCTTTATCGTGAAATATGTAGAGCGTTTCTTTCAGTGGCCTGAGTAATATCGTGTGAGTTTCCGTGTATTTTTTGTGTAAGTAAAAGGCCTCAGAGATATTTACTTTTAACAAGGTGAAATTGATCCAATAGTAAGCATTAACCAATTTGATGGAACAAAACCCGAAGCTGTAATTCAAAAAAGTTCAGAATAAATAATGTATATATAGACTACTATATGATTGAATTGAATATAGGATTTAGACCAAAGGCCATGCACTTAGACCTTTGAGGTCATTCAGCGCTGAAACGGAAATTGACAGTAAAAAAGGTCTGAAAGGTGTAACAGGAGGAAAACATCGCAGTTGCACTATGAATCAATTGTTAGGAGAGTGTTGAGGAAAGTAAGATGAAAGGAGGTACAGTAAAAGGAGCGATAGGTGTTGCAGCTAGGGGCCGAAGGGATGCTCAAAGAACCTTTAAGTAATGCCTACAGTGCACCACATGAAGTGCACTGACGGTACTTACCCCCCTCTATGGGGGACAATTGAATCATGAGATTTGTGGTGGTATCTGATTTTTCTTTGTCATGTGATTCTTATATAACTCACCTTCGTTAATATTACCGTCAATGTGGCTTCAAAGTCCACCAAGAATGTGGAAAAGTAAATTTATATTAAAAGATAGATGTTTCTTCCACTGTTATTTTTTATTCCTTTTCATGTAAAGGTCAACGGGACGGAACCTTCATGTTGTTACACCCTAAAATCGTTCAACTTGTATTCTAATATTTCACTTGTATTTTTATCTATATTAATTTATTGATTTATCTGTTTTTCTAATAACTGATCTGCTATTTCTATATTTCCCATTACCTTCTGTTACTTCTTTCGAATGAACACCGTGTTCTTTGGAAGCTCGAATTTCAAGTCAGTGGGTTTGTTGTATATGGATAGGGTTCATCTTCTGAATAATAATAATAATAATAATAATAATAATAATAATAATAATAATAATAATAATAATAATAATATTCTTTGGAAGCTTGAATTTCAAATCAGTGGCCCCTTTGGTGGGCTTGTTCCATATGAATAGGTTTCACCTTCTGAATAATAATAATAATAATAATAATAATAATAATAATAATAATAATAATTTGACACCAAAATGGAAAAGGGAGGCACAATAAATACCAGGTCGTAACTCTGTAGGAAATAAGGATTTGTTTATTTATGACCAAATTATTTCCTGTGTAAAGGGTTATATTCAGTATGGTTATTTTAACAGGATAATTTATCGCTGAGTTTATTAATATTTTTATGGAATCTAGCACTTATACAAACGCCTTTAAATTTACTAATGAACAAATAATCAGTTTGCACAAACAAACAAACGAACGCTCAAAAGATGGACGATATGAACTTAAAAATAAGAAAAAAAGCTAAGGAACGAACAGCAGATATGCCAACCGAACGAGCCCTCAAGTGCGCATGCGCGAAGTAGCGCACCCCCATGAGATATGCGCCGTCACTCAGAGCTGAGGTAATTAAACGCTTATAACCAATAATAAGATAAAAAGTCATCAAAGGGCGCCACTCTCCCTTATTAAATTCTCTCTCTCTCTCTCTCTCTCTCTCTCTCTCTCTCTCTCTCTCTCTCTCTCTCTCTTTGTTCCTATCTCATTAAGTGTAGTCGATTGAGAAGGTAATAATTAGGCCGGAGCCTTCCGTTCGGATCTTGTCACGAATATGATATATTGAATGGTGCAGATATCATGATCAGTGTCTCTCGGAAGCGGTAATATCTCTCTCTCTCTCTCTCTCTCTCTCTGGTGGAAACGTGAAAATTACTTTAATTTCAGATTTTTCGTCGATAATATGAATATTCTAAAAGAAAAATTTTTTATCACATTCTCAGTTAACTAGATTGAAGGAGATGAAACAGAGAGAGAGAGAGAGAGAGAGAGAGAGAGAGAGAGAGAGAGAGAGAGAGAGAGGACTTAATAAGTCACACTTGTATGACTGGTGAAAACATTACTCTCTCTCTGTCTCTCTCTCTCTCTCTCTCATGGAAGGAAATGAGTGTATGAGTTTTATTTATTATTCATACGATATGAGTGGCCCGAAAAACTCGACTTTTTCTTATCACGAAAGTAATAATAATAAAAAGAAAAGGGACAAACGAAATTGCTGGGCTTTGCATACACAAAGAGTATCGCATTTAGGAATTAGGGTTCGTATCCAATGGAAGACGGGAATTGGATCTATATTTACGATACAGAAAATATTATTACTTCTTGTTAATTGATAGGTGGTGGGAGTTGAGGGCCCATAAGATTATTTATTGAAATAAGATGAAATTTTAAGCATAAATTGGTACTTATTTTGGTGATAATAAAAGGCTAATTATGAAAAGAGACTTTATTGTTTGGTCACTGCATTCTAATTTTAACAAGTAAAAAATGCGCCGAAGTCTCTTCGGCTCAATCGATTTTTCTGTACGGCGTATAATCAAGGCCACCGAAAATAGATCTATTCTCGGTCGTCTCTGTATAATGCTGTATGAGCCGCGGCCCATGAATCTTTAACCACGGCCTGATGGTGGCCTGTCCTATATCATTGCCAGATGCACGATTATGGCTAACGTTAACTTTAAATTTAACCATAAATAAAATAAAAACCACTGGGGCTAGAGGGCTGCAACTTGGTATGTTTGATGATTGGAGGTGGGATGATCAACATACCAATTTACAGCCCTCTAGCCTCAGTAGTTTTGAAAGATCTGAGAGCAGACAGAAAAAGGGCGGACGGACAGACAAAGCCGGAACAACAGTTTTCTTTGACAGAAAACTAGAAAGGGGAAACGAAATAACTGAATATCCAATTCGTGTTGAAGTTATGAATGACGCCTTTTTTATATCGACTCGCAGCAGGAGACTGCTGGTGCCATAAAAATAATATCGGAGACGGCTGGCAACCGTCGCCGGGCAATCATAAAACGCAAGTGGTGAGTGAGGCAATGAAAAGTGAGTAATTGCTCTTGTATACTTCACGCAAAAGGCTCCTAAGATTAAGTGGGAAGTCGACTTAATAATGTCTGTACATGCTACCACAAATTGGGTTTCCTCGCGGGCGGGCAGTTTCGATGGATTATATGCTGGATCGGTGGTTCTTAACCAGGGGTGGTCGCCCCCGCCCCCTCGCTTCCCCAGGGGGGTGCTAAACCGGTTCCCAAGGGGCGCGAGGATCCCTATGAATAATTAAAGCAAAATGTTTTTATATACGCCTGTTATTTTTTCTGCAAGAAAAAAAAATAAAATTATTATTATTATTATTATTATTATTATTATTATTATTATTATTATTATTATTATTATTAAATGTGGTTTGGATGTCCATGAATAATTAAAGCAAAATATATTATATATATTTTATACGCATGTTATTTTTTCTGCGAAAAATAAAAAAATAATAAAAGAAATAAGAAAAAAAAATTATTATTATTATTATTATTATTATTATTATTATTATTATTATTATCATTATTATCATTATTATTAAATGTGGTTTTGCAATTAATCCACATCATATCAACATTGTATTTTAGCTTTTTATTATTTCAGCAACTCAAGGGTTGCGAGAACTGACCACTGCTGATTTGAAAGGCGTGCATGCATTGGAAAAGGTCAGGAACCTCTGTCCTAAATGGAGAATAATAGTTCCTCTCTTGTCGACGGCGTTATGTAAATCAATTTTTTGTGCGTATGCGAGTGTGTAATTAAGTATATGGGCGTGTGCTTAATCGTTACAGTTTACTGTAATTTATGGGTCTGTTTTTTGTATTCGTTCACGGGTAACAGTGGCCATAAAACATTAGTCCAGAAAATTATATTTCTTTTACTATTTCTTCTTAAGGAAGAGGAAATGGTTTGTTATAGTTTTAGTATTTTCCACGAAAAAATAAATAATTTATTATAATTTTGATAATTTCGACGACAGGAAAGGAAATGAAATGCAATAAATTGCTTGTATTGTTTTTTTTATAATTTCAATAATTTCCTGAAAAAATGAAATGCAATAAATCACCTGCATTGTTTTTTTTATAATTTGAATAATTTTCTCGAAACAAAAAGAAATTGAATGCAAAAGATTACCTAAATTTTTTTTATAATTTGAATAATTTCCTAAAAAAAAAGAACAAACTAAATCCAGTAAATTACCTGCATTGTTTTTATAATTGAATAATTTCCTCTAAAAAAATATAATGCAATAAATTACCTGCAATTTTTATAATTGAATAATTTCCACGAAAAACAAGTAATTGATTGCAATAAATTACAAGCATTGTTTTCATAATTGAATAATTTCCTCTAAAAAAAAAAGAAATAGAATGCATTAAATTACCTGCCTTGTTTTGATGGAAATATCAGACAAGTGGACATCAGCGCTTCATAGCAGGAATACGAACGGCATAAATAGGAATCGATAATTAAAGATAATAAGAGAAAATGAAAGAAAATATGGAATATTTTTACGGAGGAAATATTCCATAAACCTCACTGCCCCATTTGCGTTAATGCACAGCCAATGAGGCCTAACGAGGCGCCCAGACAAAAGTAATAGGAGACACTCTATTCAGCATTTACTCCGGTGGTAATTACTTTGGCCCCGGGCGTTAATTACCTCTTTTTTAACCTTGATGGACGTGGGTAATACAGCGTTGCGTCATTTAGGCGTTGCGTCATTTAAGCGTTGCGTCATTTAAGCGTTGCGTCATTTTATTTCGCTCGCGATCACTCAGCGGGTCGAAACAAAGAAACAAAAATTGCGCCGAAGTTTCTTCGGCGCAATCGAGTTTTCTGTACATCGTATAATCAAGGCCACCGATAATAGATCTATCTTTCGGTGGTCTAATGCTGTATAAGCCGCGGCTGAAACTCTTAAAAATTGCCAGGACAGAAAAAGTGCTTGATGATTGACAGAATAAACAGCAAGCTTCAGTAGTTTTAAATCTGCGGACAGAAAAAATGCGGACAGACGGACAGAATAAACAAAAGGAAAACTGCGGACAGAAAAAGTGGACGGACAGACAGTTTTCAACAGTTTTCAGAAAAAACAAGAGAAATCTAGCGAAGAAAAAAAAAGAATTAAAAAAGAAATACAAGTAGAGGTTATATTGGAAGGTACGATACAAACATAAGCAATTAAATGATCAGTTTCTTATTGCTTTTTC
>NC_089771.1:34070383-34160383 GCF_040412425.1 Macrobrachium rosenbergii
AAAATGAAAATGAGGTAAGAGATATGTTACATTAAAATATATTCCCTGCGTATGGCCCTGAACTGAAATAAAGAATATTATTATTATTATTATTATTATTATTATTATTATTATTATTATTATTATTATTATTATTATTATTATTATTATTATTATGTGTAAATACTTATTCCAGGCGACTCTGGGAACTTGCTATTTTATTTATATGATCCAAGAGGATATTATTATTATTATTATTATTTATTATTATTATTATTATTATTATTATTATTATTATTATTATTGTATTTTTGTAAATATCTTTCCCAAGTAACGCTGGGTACTTGTCAATCTATTTATATCCTCCCAGAGGGTTCAGAGTGGAAATGAAAACAAAGTTAAGAAATGTTTTATAAGATTTTGTAAAAATTGAAAATGAAGAAAAAACTTACAAAAACATTATGTAAATATTAAGGAAATCTCACAAAAAAATGGAAATATAAAAGAATAAAAAAATTCAACCAAGACCCTCCAACTCCCCTTCGCAAATCCCATATCAAATGATCGGCTTGCGGTCAGTGGCGTCACAGCCGCACCACGAGCCATTGCACGAGGAGAGAGAGAGAGAGAGAGAGAGAGAGAGAGAGAGACCGAGGTGGTTTTGCGCGCCCGGGAGAGCGCTGTTGTTGTGATTATCGCTTCCTGATTTTCCTTAATCGTCCTCCTTTTCTTACGCAACGATCTTGTGGTATTGAATTCCTTACGTAATCTCATTTCTTTAACAAAACAAGTAAAAATGGCGCCGAAGCTACTTTCGGCGCCATGACCCATGTTTTAACCCTCGAGTTTACTTATGGTTACAGCCAACACACCATGTAATCAAGTGCGGACCGGAAAAGCCAGATCTACTCTATCTTTAGTTGTATCATCTTAACCAAATATATAATTAATTTTACCATCATTATTTTGAATTAATATTTATCAAATAATATCCAGATTCTTTTTTACTTTTTTTATAAGTAAATATAATAATTACACTCCGACCTTACCCCCATATATTCTTAGAAATATGTTTGCACATTAGTTTTTTTTAAGTCTGTTTACTTCTGAACGCACCCTTCCGTTGTTTACAATCAAAGGAGTTCGCCCATATGAGTTTTTGTAGAACCTTCTCTCTCCCCCTCTGCTCCCGGCTCACTCAATCTCATGGTTTTGTCAATATGAAACTTTTGTTCTACTTTTTTTGCATTTTTTTATTGATCTTTGAGATGGTTCCTCTCTCTCTCTCTCTCTCTCCTCTCTCTCTCTCTCTCTCTCTCTCTCTCTCTTATTCTTTCTTTGTTTTTTGTCTTTTATTGCTACTGACTGCTTCTCATTTTATTTTTATTCTTTTGATGTTCCCGTCTAATGTGGTTTCTTCAAGAACCAAAACCTCTCTTTGTCTCTTTCTCTCTCTCTGACTCTCTCTCTCTCTTTTATTTTTATTTTGTTTATATTCTCTTCTTTGGATTGCTTAAATCAGGAATCATCATAATCTCTCTCTCTCCTCTCTCCCCTCTCTCTGTCTACATATATATATATATATATATATATATATATATATATATATATATATATATATATATTATTCTCTTTAACTGCTTTGTCAGAATCATAACCCCCTCTCTCTCTCCCTCTCTCTCTCTCTCCTCTCTCTCTCTCTCTCTCTCTCTCTCTCTTCCTGTGCAAACTTCTGAGTTCATCCTATTGTTGTCTTTAAAATTCATCCTGCGCGTGTAAGGTGTGTATGCATGTTTGTGTGTGTTTTGTGTATGTGTGTGTGTGTTTGTCAATGAACCCACAATCATTCGTGTATTCAGTTCGTTCCCTCGTTAATGGCGAGTATTATGTTGGTCATCTCGCTATTAGCAGTTTTTGCCTGAAGTTTCCACCATTGCTTTCAATCATCTGATTTTGCCAACATTATCTGTGGGAAGCACGGAACCACTTTGCAAGTCTCCGGTACTTGTTTGCGATCGTGTTTCAGGGAGAATTTTTTTAATACGGTACAATAAGTAAAAATGCACTTCAGCGCAATCGAGTTTTCTGCACGGCGTGTAATCAGGCCAATGAGAACGGATCTATCTTTTGGTAGGTCTCGGTATATCGCTGCCATGAGCCGCGGCCGCGAAGCTTAACCACGGCCCGGTGGTGCCCCTGTTCTATCGTTGCCAGAGGGATGTAGTAGCTTCTTTAACTAAATAAAATAAAAACTACTGAGGCTAGGGGGCTGCATTACAGTATGTTTGATGATTGAGGCTGATGATCAACATGTTTTGTAGCCTCTAGTCCTCGGCGATTTTAAGATCTGCGGGCGGACAGAAAAAGTGCGGACGGACAGACAAAGCCGGCACAATAGTTTTCTTTTCAGGAAACTAAAAAGAAAAGTATTGTCTTTTTACTGTATATTTTCAGAAAACTAAAAAGAAAATGATTGTCTTGTTACCATCATTTCACTCGTTGTTGGTTTTGTTTTCATATTTTTAAAGGTTTTAGAATTTTCTGGTAATTATTATTTATTATATACTTATATATATATATATATATATACCTATATATATATATATATATATATATATATATATATAGTATATAAATAATTAAAATGTTTTTCCCGTGCGGTATTTATATCACATCAACCCCCTCCGCCTCCGCATACAAGTATAGGCTTTAGGAAAACGACGAAGGGGCCACCGGTGTTATGTATCTGATCCCTAATTGCCTCGGTACATTTGTCGAATGAGGTTCTTAATCCAATGGCTCACAGAGACGGACACAGCTGAGTGACAGCTGTCACTTCGCTCAGCTGGTAGTGCTGCCTCCAGTGGCTGCGTTCAGTGCGTTTACTTCTTGTTGGTTCTGGTACAAGCGTCATGTGGTCATTGTTTTTGTAAGTTATGAGAGCGAGGTTATGTAATTCTTTTAGAATTTATGTGCATGTGTGGATGTTTGTCCCATGTATATATATGTATGTATATATATTTTGCTTAAACTTTTGAATTTGTAATTTGACGTGCAGTAAAATGTCAGAAAAATGTTTACATGATTTCAAATCCGATCTCACTTTAGGGGTGACAGTTCAATTTAAATATTAATTTAAAAAGTCATCAGGGTTTTATTTTGACCTGTGACACTCGACCTTTGACCTGTGGCCTTCTTCCATTTTGACCTATTAAACTCGACCTTGACCTGTGGCCGTCTTTCATTTTGACCTATGAAATTGGACCTGACTCAGGTCTTTCATTTGACTTCCATTGACCTTGACCTGGCCTCTTTCATTTTAATCCTTGTCGAAGCTCATTTTGACTCTATGAAATTTGACCTGACCATGGCCCTCTTTCATTTGACCTAGGAAGTGACCTTTGACCTCTGGCCCTCTTTAATTTTGACCTATGAACCTCGACCTTTGACCTGATTTCCAATCCTCAAATTGGGCATAGTAGCTGAAAGTAGAAATATAGTACATTTTACCAAAATGCCACAAAATCTGTCAGAAAAATATAAAAAATATATTTACGGATCTCATTTTGTAATTACCGAATTATTTGTACGTAGTACACAATTCTAGTTTGACTTTTGATTGACACTTGAAGTAATTACTAAATGTGTTGGAGATTATTTGTAATTAACATGGTACAAAATGAGTCTGAGGTTTCCCAGATTTTTTCGGTACTGTAAAATTTTTGCTTTTAGTTTTTTGTAAAGAAAACTATTGTGCCTTCTGGTCTGCCCATCCGCACTTTTACTCTCCGCCCTCAAATCTTGACTATTGAGGCTAGAGGGCTGCTGGGGTGGCATGTTAATTATCCACTCCAATCATCAAACGTACCAAATTGCAGCCCCAGCCTAAATGGTTTTCATTTTATTAAGGTTAAATACCCATGATCTTGCGTCTGGCAACGCTATAAGACAGGCCCCCCAGGCCGTGGCTGAAAAGTTTCATGGGCCGCGGCTCATGCAGCATTATACGCTTCACAGAAATCTCGGTGCAAAGAATATATATATATATATATATATATATATATATATATATATATATATATATATATATATATATCTGTATATATATATGTATATATAATACTGTATATATACAGTATATATATACTGTATATATACAGTATATATATACTGTATATATTATATATATATATATATATGTAATATATACTATATACAATATATATATATATATATATATATATGTATTTTATATATATATATAAATATATTATATATATATGTAATTATATATATATATATATATATATATATATATAGATAGAGAGATAGAGAGAGAGAGAGAGAGAGAGAGAGAGAGAGAGGAGAGAGAGAGAGAGACCTTTACATGTCATGGAATTTCTTTTATCCGATTCAATGGCTATCTTACGAAATGGTCTGCAACGGTAATCACAGGTACTTTTTATTTATGATTACGATCATACTGACTGCTAATGGCTTCTACCGGGTAAATTGGCAACTCTCAAAAGATTATTTTTTTTCAAATGAAGGAAGAATAAAAAAAGCGAAATTGCGGAATACTGGAAATAGATCAGCGATGCAACACAGGCTGATCGGTCGACCTAAGATTAGACTGAATTCTAGGAAAATTGATCCGGCAGATATAAATAGATCATTGGGGAATAGAGAACTCGTTAATTTGTTGTTAATGAGCGAAAGAAATTAAGGGAAATATGGCATTGTTAGCACGGGGTCGTGATCGATAATTTAGCCAATGTTTCATTCACTGAGTTGAAGTTTTCATTGGGAGATCGTCTCTAAACAGAATCGAGTTTTCTGTACAGCGTATAATCAAGGCCACCGCAGATAGATCTATCTTTCGGTGGTCTCGGTATAATGCTGTATGAGCCGCGCCCCGCGAAACTTTAAGCACGGCCCGGTGGTGGCCTTTCCTGTATCGTTCCAAAAGCACGATTATGGCTAAATTTAACTTTGAATTAAATAAAAACTACTGAGGCTAGAGGGCTGCAATTTGGTATGTTTGATGACTGGAGGGTGGATGATCATTATACCAAATTGCAGTTTCCCAGGCCTCAGTAGAACTAAGATCTGAGGGCGGACAGAAAAAGTGCGGAGCAGAAAAAAAAGGTGCGGATGGACAGACGAAGCCGGCACACAGGTTCCTTTACCGGAAACTAAAAAAAAAAAAAAAACACCCAGTTAGAAGTAGATGTTTCCCGTTGGTCTCATGAATTGCTTCGAGAATGTACCTGGAATTACTTCTATCTACTTCTTTTTTATTGATTGATTTGTTGATTTATTTGTTGTTAGTGAGTGTTGCGTGGACCTTTGGATTTTCTTTATACATAATACGGCGTCGATTTGATTACAAGAACGCCTCTTGCTTATGTGTGATGATAATCATTCGATTTTGTGACGTTCAGGCAACTCTTTACAACTGTTTAATGATAATTATGAGGCAGTATAATTAGAGACATAATCTATTTGTTTTTTCAGTGGAAGTTAATTATGGTTAAGAAAAATTAGTTTATTAGGGATGAGGAAAAATCAGTTTATTTTGGTTAAGAAAATCAGAGTATTTTGGATAAGAAAAATCAGTTTATTTTGATTAAGAAAAATTAGTTTATTATGATAAAGAAAAATCAGTTATTTTGGTTAAAAAAAATTAGTTTGCTATGGATGAGAAAAATCAGTTTATTATGGTTATGAAAAATTAGGTTATTATGGTAAAGAAAAATCAGTATTTTATGGTTAAGAAAAATCATAAAAATGTCTATCTGCTTAACAGCAAAACAGAGTATATCAAGTATTGTTCGATCCCGAAATTAATTTACATTTTCTACGATCGTCCCAATCTATCGAAATATTTAAAGTATCTTTCACTGTTTGTTAAATCTTAAATGGAATGTTCGAACTTCGCATTCAGTCTGTCTGTCCATCTATCCGTCATGTTTTCCCATATTCACAAAGCAGGATTGACGTCGCTAAATTGATCAGAATGAGCCTCCAAATGGTTCAAAGGCTCAGGTGGCCTTTGATGAAAGCGTGCCAGGCAGACGGAGGCCAAGTTTTGGGAACGAAAATTGTCTCGTATCTTTCCTAATGGACAGAGGCCAGCGCCAGCAGCTAGTTGGCTTTGGAAAGAGACGCAACGCAGCCATTGTATGATTATCTTTCGTTCGCTGAGAGAGAGAGAGAGAGAGAGAGAGAGAGAGCGATGTATTCGTCATGCAGAGGTATTGTGGTTTTGTCTTAGCAAAGGATTTGTGATTCTGCTAATAAATTTTGGAAATATTCATTGGAATAGGGAGTTGTGTTCGACATGCTGGGAAAATAATGCACAATGTTAGAGTGTAAATAAACACCACATAGGTAAAATAAAGGATTCTAAAAACGACAAGGTTCGTGGGTTTCCTCTAAAAAAAATTGTAGAGAAACGTGGCCGTAAGCAAAACTGTATGCTGGTCAAACGTTTTATACTTTCTTGCCTTGACACATCTTTGATACAAGGGCATTTTAGACGCGAATCTGTGTCGAAAGACCTCGAAAGCAATATTGCATATAATGAAAGAGTGACTGAACGTGTTCTAACATTGACAAGGATTGCAGCAGAAGGGAAGGAAGGGCTTTTCATTTCTGCATGAAGGTTTCTTCATATTCCCCTTGGGCTTTTGTGTCAGACTTTCTCTGTTATTGGGTTTGCTCTCTCATTAAGTGCGCAAGGACGACTGATATGCTTCGCTTTGATTGCGTGACCCGTTTATTAACTTGGTCTTGTCAGAGATGAAATTTATTTTGTTGTCTGGCATTGTTATTGTTATATTCCCATTTGTCTTTAGATTTTATAATATATGGTATGTACAGTAGGTATCATTAGGGCTGGTGATTATTATCTCTTAGATATAATTTTCAGGGCCACATTTTAAATTAAGTGCCAGAATTTGTCAGCTTTTCTATACCAGAATATTTGTCGTGCCTTATAATGAGAATGACCTCTTACCGTTCATAAGGTCACCTGTATTGACTTTCATTTGATTTAGGTAGACAAAACATAATTATAATCTGTGCATCCCGAGATATGAATATTATCGAAATAGCATTGGAGCTGAAAAGGTAGATTGTGGACACGCTCTCTATGCAACTGTATAAGGCTTTTCTTTTGATTCTCTCTCCTCTCTCTCTCTCTCTCTCTCTCTCTCTCTCTCTCATCCCACTGCAAAGAGAAGGTAGTAGAAGGAAATCCCCTTCCCGCTATTATCCTCTTTTTTGGGAGGGATTGGATGAACGGTGGTGTTTCGCGCGATCAACAGATGGCGTTGTGTGGTGTTTCGCGCGATCAACAGATGGCGTTGTGTGTTGTTTCGCGCGATCAACAGATGGCGTTGTGAGTCTGGCCTAAACCAGATCATGACAAGTCTCTATGCTCGCTTTCACATAATAGCATTAGTGATCAAATTGGATGCAGTTGTGTTGTTTTTGCATTTTCGTTTTTGAAAGTAGAAAAATGGGTTTGGTTTATTCAGAGCTTTGAAATATTATTCTCTAACTTATTTAAAACAAGTGAGTGTTTGAAGCATTGTTGTTATAAATAAAATGTATACTTAACCAAACAAAAGGAACATTCCGATTATGAAAATGGATAAAATAATAATCGAATCATGTAGAGAGATATGAAATGTTAAAGGCCTTGTTAATCTGCTTGGAAATGCGTCCGATATTCACCGTACGCCTAAATATAGTGGGCTTTATCATCACCCAGCCGATGGCTGGGGAGGGTCAATATCCTATATTAGCCTTTTGGGGGTGGGCTCCCTCTCTCTCTCTCTCCCCCCCCCAAATCCCCTCCCCCTTACCCTTCCTGGAAGAGCATGTCATTGGATTAAATCGAATATTATTTGCCAGGTGTATTTACGCTTGTATTTGAATGGAAACCAGGTCACTGTACCGCCAATGGACTGTCAGTTTGATCTTTTAAAGGGATTACTGCGTTTCCAAGCTTTGTTTATGCTTGATAGTTGAATGATCATTTAAATCGTAAGGATTTGTGCCTGATTAACTGGGAAAAAAGGATGTATTACAGAGTAATGTTGTCCAAATATTATTTCGTGTCATGTGACAGTGTAACAGAGATATTTCATTAATCATATGACAGGAAGTAATATTGTCCAAATATTTTCGTGTCATATGACAGAAGTGTAATATGTGTCAAATCTTATTTCGTGTCATGTGACAAAGTCTGATTTGTGTCCAGATATTTCGTGTCATATGACAGGGAGAGTAATATTGTCCAAATATTATTTCGTGTCATATGACAGAGAGTGTAATATTGTCCAAATATTATTTCGTGTCGTGTCCGTTATTTTTTTGGAAGAGAAGCAGAAATTGGGATTTATTGTTCGGTTTGGTTGCAGCCGCCTTTCTTGCTAATTAATAATGTGAATTAAGCAAATGATTTCCTGTTGTTTTGAGATTTGATAAATCGGAGATACACTTTTGACGTTTGCCTAGTGTTTGCTGGTTGTGATCACCTCAATAATAATAATAATAATAATAATAATAATAATAATAATAATAATAATAATAGCATGAGTTACTGAACTGGCGAAGAAATCCACAATGGTGTGTTTAAATATATGTTAAAAATATGTATATACAAAACGAGAGCTTTAGAGAAGGATTTCTTCACCAATAATAATAATAATAATAATAATAATAATAATAATAATAATAATAATAATAATAATAATAATAATAATATAAAATCAACTACCTAAAGGCCATTGAACAGTTATTTTTGAAGAGCTCTTCACATCAATGCCCATGAAAAATATTGAAGAAACATATCAGGCTAATCAGCGTATTTATAAATGTAAGACTTCCCTACAAGATTCCTTGAGATACCCAAGTTGATTATACTTACACCACTTATTCCTACAGCACTTATCCAAGTTGCGTGCTGGAGATGGAGAACGAGATCACGAATTGAATTCCGTATAAGGTTTTGACATGCGAGGTTATGTAACCGCCTCTCTTGAGGCATGACTTGTTAATTTGTAGCTTGCTGGATTATTCCCCGGAGGGTGGTGGGGGGGGGGGGGCAAAGTGCCGTCAGTGCACCTCACGTGGTACACTGTAAGCGTTACTTAAGGTTCTTTGTAGCGTGCCTTCCATGGCCCCCACTAGCTGCAAAATCTGTCATTCCTTTTGCTGGACCTCTAATCACATTGTCTTTTCTTCCATGTGACTTTCCACCCTCTCTAACAATTCTGCCCTCAAATGGAAGATTGCAGTATCTGCAGAAATACAAAACTGAGAAAAATGGTAGATACTCCCTCGCCTTACTACTGATTTTGCAGATACTGCAAATGGGACCCCCTAAATAAAGCATTGAAGAATCATTCTGAAACTGCAGTAACTTGTGTATTAGTGTTTCACGAGCCCAATAGGTGGTCTCAATTTCGAAAATTTTGCAGATACTGCAATTACTACTGATTTTGCAGAACAAATTAAATATAGCACTGAAGATCATCCTGCTTGTATTAGTGTTTCTCAATAGGTGGCAAATCTCAATTTCGAAAATTTTACTGCAATTTTTTATACTACTGATTTTGCAGATGCAAATGGGACCCCCTAAATAAAGCACTGAAGAATCATTCTGAAACTGCAGTAACCTGTGTATTAGTGTTTCACAGGAAGCCCAATGCAGTGGCATATCTCAATTTCGAAAATTTTGCAGATACTGCAGTTTTCCATTTTAGGGCAGAATTGTTTCGTAGTGCAACTGCCTAAATTCTGTATTCCTATTCCTGCTTATGTACTGAATTACTAAAATAAGCGGACTTGTTTTGTTTGTCTGGTGTTATTTTTATGAACGCAGAGTTCGAATGATACGTATAGAGGGACTGAAGATAACATGGAGAGGAAATAAACTAAAGAAAACCTACTTTTTGCTGGACAGAAGCAAATATAGATAGAGCGAAAATTAACTTTAGGATCTTAGAGTAGAAGGAGCAGATAGAGAGAGATGCTATCTGGAGGGAATGAAGGAGTAATTGTCCCGAGGAGTTTTTGATTGTTGTGAAGATATAAGATAGAAGCTAGATCTAAATCATGCAAATAAGGGAGGGGTCAATGCAAATTTGGGAATGTGAGGAGGAAGTAACTTTTGATGATAGTAAATAGGACAGTTAAAATGATAACAAATGGAAAGGCTCAAGAAGTCAATGGAATAAAAACGAAGATTGTGGGACATGAGAGTGATACGATAATTAATTGAAAGGCTACTATCAGTAGCAAATTCAAACAAATAAAAAAATACTCCGAAGTTTCTTCGGCGCAATCGAGTTTTCCGTACAGCCGCCACAGCATATAATCCAGGCCAGAGAATATAAATCTATCTTTCGGTCGTCTCGGTATAATTCTGTATGAGGCGCGGCCCATGAAACTTAGCCACGGGCCGGTGGTGGCCTGGCGCACGATTGTGGCTTATTTTAACCTTAAATAGAATCAGATCTACTGAGGCTAGAGGGCTGCATACAAATCAAGAAATGAAGGAGTGATGTCAATAAATATAGATTAGTCACAGGTATAGCACCGAAACTCATTCGCTAATAGCAACATTGTAGGTAGATGTATGTCCACAAGATCAAGAGTAATTGTGACGGACGAATCGCACCGATAGACTTAGACAGGTCGTATATACAAAAGCAAAAGTTCTCTTTCCTCAGCTAGAACAAACTGGGTAGAGGTCCCCTTGAGAATAGGAGAGAGAGAGAGAGAAGGCAGAGAGGAGAGAGAGAGAGTAGAGAGAGAGAGAGACAGGTCATGGATATACAACACGAAAAGCTTCGTCTTTCAGTAGTAGCTCTAATGTCTGTAAGGAATTCTTCCATCAGAAGAATTCTGTAGAACATGAGTAAGGAGAACCAGTCTCCTAGATCATTACTGGTTTCAGCTGCAAGCCCTCAGTGCTCAAGGTCCCACGAGAATTCACTGAAAAGGAAAAAAGCGATTGTTATCCACTGCTGTGACAAGCTGCCTCAGTGATCAGAAGTACCAATTTCACAGTGGTTGAGCACGTACTGAAGTGTGTGTGTGTATATATATATATATATATATATATATATATATATATATATATATATATATATATATATATATATATATATATTTATATAGTAAGGATATTTACATTTCCAAAATCATCTTTGTTTTCCACTTCCTTTTCACATTAGAAAGCAAACAAAAAAATTTCCGTTCTTTGTTTGCTTGAGTTAGATGATATCGACTTCTAATTCCTTTCTTTAAAAGATGTTTCCTGTTTCCTTTTTCCTCACTTTCACTCCTCAGTTACTCCTCCTTGTCTTTCCCTCACACGGAGGAAGTACAGTAGGTGCTACAGTTTGTTTTCCCTCATGGTCTCCTATTCCACCTGGGATAGTTTTCCCCTGTCACAATCAACTCTCTGATAATGAAATCGCCAGTACCAATCGAGACGTTTTGCAGACGGCGAAAGCGTGTTTACTCCTTTTCAATTGAAAGGCTATAGCCTGTTTTTTTCTCCTTTTCAGTTGATAGGTAGTAGCCTATTTCTTTTTTTTTTTTTGCTTCTTTTCAGTTGAAAGGCTGTAGCCTATTTATTTATTTATTTATTTTTTTTTTGCAGTAGCCTATTCCTTTCTCTTTCACTGTACTTTGCTTGCATTGTTTTGTGAGTGTTTTGCCATGCTTTTACCCTTCTCTAGTTTCAAGACTCTCTCTCTCTCTCTTCCGTTGTAATTTTACGTTCTTTTGTATTATTCTTTTTTAACTTCAATGATCTTTTGTCAATGAGTTCTTTTGTTTTTTTTTTTTTGTCTTGCCATTTTTGTGTTACGTCTCTTTTTTATTGTCTTTTAACTGTTTCCCAATGATCTTTTGTCTTTTTTTTTTTGCGTTGTTTTTTTATTCTTTTTGCGTTGTCTTTTCTTCAATTTGAACTCTCTCTCTCTCTCTCTCTCTCTCTCTCTCTCTCTCTCTCTCTCCTGTTACAGGCTCCGTTATATATATGAACAGTTCCCGTGGGAACTAGTTGGTACGTTTCGTGTGTCTTCTCGTTTACCCATTACTTCTTTGGGAGACTGTACGCCTTATGTCATTGTTTATGTCTTTTCACGCGCTTCTCCGTTCTTTTTTTCTGTTAAATTATGGTTATTTTGTACTTATTTGTCACTTTTTTCCGTTTGTTACTTATGGTAAATCATCGTTATTTTGTCCATGATTATTTGTCAGATTTTAGTTTTCTGAAAAGGAAACTATTGTGCCGGCTTTGTCTGTCCGTCCGCACTTTTTTCTGTCTGCGCTTTTTACTGTCCGCACTTATTCTGTCCGCATTTTTTTTTTTTTCTATCCACATTTTTCTAGTCCGCCCTCAGATCTTAAAACTACTGAGGCTAGGGGGTCGCAAATTGGCTGCTGATCATCCACCTCCAATCATCAAACACACCAAATTGCGGCCCTAGCCTCAATAGTTTTTATCATATTTAAGGTTAAAGTTAGCCATAATCGTACTTCTGGCAACGATATAGGATATGCCACCACGGGCCGTGGTTAAAGATTCATGGTCCGCGGCTCATACAGCATTATACTGAGACCACCGAAAGACAGATCTATTTTCGGTGGCGTTGATTATTATACGCTGTAGCGGCTGTACAGAAAACTTGTCCCCCTAAAAACAACTATTGTCAGTTGTGTTATTCCCATTTTTCTTCAGCATTTAATTTCCTTTTTATCGCCTTCTTCTCCCATGCCATTCTCTCTCTCTCTCTCTCTCTCTCTCTCTCTCTCTCTCTCTCTCCCCAAACCCCCCAGCATTCTGGTAAGAGGATTTCGACCCCCGTCACCTTCTTACGTGGATATGATTTCAACATGATCCTCGCCACACAAAAACTGCAGGATTATCCTCAGTGCGTTGCAGAGAACGAGTCCAGGAATGCAAACTGAACAGGATTAAAAAATGAAGGTATCGATGCGCATCGCGATGTGTATAAGTTTCGTGACATGCAGAATATCGGATTAGTGTTGCGTCAGCGCTTGGGGAGTGCACTTCTCTTTTTTTTATTTGATTTGATTTGGTTCATCTCGAGGGTAATGTTTTGATGGTCGGTCTTTGATGTGCTTTTATGTATGATGTCAGTTTTATGTGTAGGTATATATATATATATATATATATATATATATATATATATATATATATATATATATATATATAATAATATATATCAATATATATAAATATTTATTATTTTATATTTTATATATATATATATATATATACATACACACACAATAAATATATATATTATGTTTTGCTTTTAAGCAATCGAGAAAAAATACAAATTTCGCACTGGAGAGAGATACTGGAAGGTATTTGAAAACCACTGCTCGTTCGTTGCAACATTTCCGACATCTAAAATCGAGGGAGTACCGACCCCTCTATTCTCGCAGCAAAATCTACAACGTTATGTTTTGTTTTCAAGCAGTCGAGAAATGCTCCGAACATTGGCAAATACTCCCGAGGCATCACATACACACACATACACACACACACTCACAAGAGCAGGTAATTATCGCCTTGTTGAACCTCGTTACTCGGTTGTTCCTGAAGGTTACGAGACATTCGACCATCGAATGAAAATGGAGAATGTTTCTGTTCTGGGGAATTCTCGCAGCGCCGAACTTTCCAAAAGGGAGATTTTGTTTTCGCCTGCTAAAAATTATCTCGGCTCTTGGTGAGGTGAACACTTTAGTTTTTTTTATGCATTCATGTTTTAAGATTCCGTTGGTTCTTCATTTGCGTTAGTTTTGTTTATTGTTTGTATTTTATTATCGTATTTTAATTTTCATCTTGCTTTGTTTTTCTTATGTAATTTCCCAGCATTTGTGTTCATCTCCACCTTCGTATTGGAAAGGCTGGAAATGTGAATGGAGAGAGAGAGAGAGAGAGAGAGAGAGAGAGAGAGAGAGAGAGAGAGAGAGAGAGAGAGAGAGAGACATTCGTTTTATTTTTCTGTAATTTTCCAGCATTTATATTCATCTAATCATCTCCACCTTCGTATTGAAAATGCTGGAAATGTGAATGGCGAGAGAGAGAGAGAGAGAGAGAGAGAGAGAGAGAGAGAGAGAGAGAGAGAGAGAGAGACATTCATTTTATTTTTCTGTAGTTTTCCAGCATTTCTATTTATCTATTTCATCTCCACTCCACTTGAAAATGCTGGAAATGTGGTTAGAGAGAGAGAGATGAGAGAGAGAGAGAGAGAGAGAGAGAGAGAGAGAGAGAAATCTATTTTATTTTTCTGTAATTCTTCCAGCCTTTTCTCATCTCCACTTTGCAATTGAAAAGGTTAGTGGAATGGAGAGAGAGAGAGAGAGAGAGAGAGAGAGAGAGAGAGAGAGAGAGAGAGAGAGAGAGAGAACACCACTTCTCGTTGGAGAGAGCAGAAAGAAATTAATTATCTTTTTAGATGGATGGTAATTGAAGTGACGTTTGAAAGGGCGTCTTAGCAGATTTCATTTTTCATAACTGCATTTATTATTATTATTATTATTATTATTATTCATATTATTATTATTATTATTCCTCTGCGCAATTCATCATTTACTCTTTTAATTAACCCTGGCGTTAGTTTGTAAACACACTTATCATGGCCGTAAATGACCCTAGGAAACATTGCATGAGACATTATGAGTCTGTCAGATTAATAGTCTCGTGAATGTTGTTATTATGATATTATATATATATATATATATATATATATATATATATATATATATATATATATATATATATATATAGTACTGTCCTAAAATGGAAAACTGCAGTATCTGCAAAATCTTTGAAATTGAGACATGCCTTTCTGAGGCTCGTGAAACCTTCATACACAAGTTACAGAAGTTTCGAATGATTCTTCAGTGCTTTATTTAGGGGTCCCATTTGATATCTGCAAAATTTTTGAAACTGAGACACGCCGCCTATTGGGCTCGTGGAAACACTAATAAAGTTACTGCAGTTTAGAATGCATTCTTTAATGCTTTTTATTTAGGGCCCCATTTTGCAGTATCTGCAAAATTAGTAGTTAGGCAAGGGAGTATCTGACATTTTCCTCAATTTTGTGTTTTTGCAGGTACTGCAGTCTTCCATTTTAGGTCAGTAAACACACACACACACAAACACATACACACACACACACACATATATATATATATCAGTTATTTTTATATATATATTTAGAAATATCTTGCGAAAGAAATATATGAAATTTTTTTATAGTCTGCATTTGGAACATTCGCGTACAAACGAGAGAGAGATAGAGAGAGAGATTTTTAGAGAGAGAGAGAGAGAGAGAGAGAGATTTTACAAGAGAGCGTAACGTATTGTTACAAGTATCTGCAACAAAATTTTACGCTCGGAATCCGACTGCACCAGAATTCGATTTGAAACTTTATGACCCGGAAATAACTAGAACGGACGAAAAGAGTCGCTGATTCGCTGTTTGTGCCGCAGGATTAATTGAAACCCAAGAGCGAATTGCGTCTTTGTTATTCTCATTACTGATTTTTCAATGCGGTTGTTATTGTCAATAGTTTTGAAATGAAAAAAAAGTAAAATGCCCAGTTTCTTGGCTGCAACTGAGTCTTCGTAAAGCGTATAATCAGGCCGAAAATAGATCTATCTTTCAGTGGTCTCGGTATAATGCTGTATGAGCAGCGGCCATGAAACTTAACCACAGCCCAAGCTGGTGGCCTATCTTATTTAGTTTGCCAGACGCACGATTATGGCTAACTTAACCCTCAAATAAAATGAAAAACTACGAGGCTAGAGGGCATTTGCAATTTGGTATGTTTGATTCTGGAGGTGGATGATCAACATGCCAATTTGCAAGCCCTCTGGCCTCAGTAGTTTTTACGATTTGAGGGCGGACAGAAAAAATTGGAAATGAAAAATTGGCAAAGTTACAAAATCGACACGTGAAGACGGGCTGGGTAAAGGTAATTGAATTAAAGTAAATGGGGAAACTGGTTAAATAAAGATTTTAATATGAATGGATATATATGAAATTGTACTAAAATGCGAGAGAAAAAAGGCATATAATCAGATATATATAATAAATGTAAGAAATGGAGAAATTTTAATACTTTAATTAAAAAAAATAAAATTATTAAAATTGGCATAACATAAAGTATTAAAACCACCGAAATATAAAATAGGAATTACTTCTCCATTCGGCTAAATAAATGCCTGCCCTCAAAAGAGAAAAAAACGAAAATGTTGAGAGAAATAGTTGGTGATATCAGAAAAAGATAAATAAATCCATTTAAAAAAAATACAATGAAGAGAGGAAAGGGAGAGAATTCTTCTCTCTGTCCAGATTTATTTTTCTACGGCCAGACGCCGAAATAAATAACTGGCAAATTTATCCAATTTCCATCTACATTTACACAGCAAATCCGAGCGAGGTGCTGCGTATTGTTACTCGGGATTTCGTGTGATGAACAAGCTGCGTGTTGTATGGTGATGATGATGGTGAATGATAGTGAGTAATAGTGATTGTGATGGTGAACGATGGTGAGTGATAGTGAATTATTGTGCATGGTAATGAATGACAGTGAATGATGGTGACTGATAGTGAATGATGGTGAATGGCAATGAATTATTGTGAATGATAGTGAATGGCAATGAATTATTGTGATAGTGAATGATAGTGAATAATAGTGAAGTGCTGTGAATGATGGTGAATTATAGTGAATGATGGTGAATGACTGTGAATTATTGTGAGTGATGGTGAATTATTGTGAATGATGGTGAATAATGGTGAATGATAGTGGATGATTGTGAATGATAGTGAACAACAGTGAATGATGTGAATGATGGTGATTGATAGTGAATGATGATGAGTGATAGTGAATGATGGTGAATGATAATGAATGATAGCTAATGATAGTGACTGTGATGATGAGTGATAGTGATGATGATGAGCAGTATAACTTTGGTATGTAATTTTTCAACTTTATTCATTGTTTGCAAAAGAGTAGTGCCATCATTGTTCTTCGAATAAAAAAAGATATAAAGATTTGAATCTATTTTTTTTTAAATTCAAATTATAAGATGAAAATACTTCAGCCCTCGTTTTCAAAATCCTCATCTGTAATTTCAGCCTGACCCCAAAACATCATGCTTTACAAATGCCGGAAAAAAATTAGAATGCCAATGGTGGAAAAAAAAATGCCCCAAAAAATTTAAAATGCCATTGATGAAAAAAAAATTCCCCACTTTGGAAATCACTGAAAAAAGCTGCGGAAAGCGGACAGGAACAGAAAAACCACTCGAAAAAAAAAAAATACATAATAAAAACGAAACAGGATTTTTCGGGAGCGTGGGGTCTCGAGTTACATGAAAAATGTTTGCGATGAAGAAGTCAAAGGAAAAAAGGTGGAAATGGGAAGTCTGGAAAAAAAGGAAGGAAAAATCTATGCATAGAGGAATTGTGAGAAATCTGAAGTGAAAAGTTAGAGAACAGAAATCAAGAATTGCAAAATGTGGTTAATAGAAATATCACAAGTGCAATAGATGCGATTAGATAGTAAAAATTGACAACAAAAGGAATTGTTAGCTGAAAGATAACCCACTTGAAAAGCATATTTTTTAATAGAAGGACATTTTACATTTAATAATCGAGAATCATCTTGAAATATAAAGTAACTTGACACTGAATAATTGAAAATAATTACACTGAATCATCTTGAATGAAAACATTGTTTATCATCAAACATATGCTAATGAGAAACCACAGCACCAAACACGATTTAATCAGCTGCATAATAAAAACAGTTTCCCCGATTGGGACTTCATTTCTAATTCATTTTTCTTTAGACCATTTTGTGAATCTTCTCAGCTTTCCAATCCGTTACAATATGAAAAGAGGCCACTGATACGAAACACTAATCGTATTAAAATTCAATTTAGTTTATGCAAATGAAGTGGGATTAAGTGTGGTTATAATCCGTTATTGGAATGCATTTTGATATTTGTTACTTTGGAGAAATATGCAAATATAAATATTCATCGTGCAATACTCTATTTATAGTTATTGCCTCGTATTGTCCAGGGCCGATTCCAAATAGATTTTTTAAAAATAAATGGTTGACACGAAGTTGTCCTGATCTATTTTATTTTTCGTCATTGGAATGAAACATCAGATATAAAAATCATCAAGGAATGTGTGACTCTAAGACTTGAGAAGTCGGAAGTAATGATAATAATCTATGAGACACAGCACAAACCTCTGAGGAGAACTGTGGCCCGGAATTAATTCAGAACCATATTTGAGTATTTTAGAGACCCTATGGAAGAATCACACCCACTCTCGAGAGGCCTCCAGGGGAAAAATGACTCAGCACAACCAGAGGGAAAATGAATATCTCTCTTTTATAAGATATTCACCGTGAACATCTCCGCTCTGTTCTGTCGATGGGGCGTAGGCCTAAGTCTCGATGACATTTTCTGCCAGTTTAGGTTTTTTTCTTTTAGAATATATCCATGGATATCAAATATAAAAAATTGCAGTGGTGTTCACTCAGAGGATGATAGAGCAGGGGTGGACAGGTCCTTTATGGTAATGGAAAAGGTCAGCGTGAGCGATCGTTTGCGCCACAGAGAGAGAGAGAGAGAGAGAGAGAGAGAGAGAGAGAGAGAGAGAGAGAGAGAGAGAGAGAGAGAGAGAGAGAGAGAGAGAGAGATCTTGAAAATGGAACGTTTACAAGAATAGTAGTGGAAGTAATAGTTTATGGATAAAATGTAAAAATTCCTTCAGTTGCATTTTGCTAGAATGTAATGAACTTTTGTAAATCGTTTTCTTATGAAGGGAAACATTATTAAACAGGGCGTCAGAATCAAGGTACCAAGTATAGCTTAGCGTTAAATAGCTTTATATATTAACTTTCGAAAACTAATGACTAAGTTAGGAGAAAGGTCTTTTGGACTAATGACAAAAGAAAATCATAGATATAACTTAGTCTTGACGAGAGAAATAGATATTTTAAAATGAACTTATCGTAATGAAAATAACAGATACTTTTGAATTAATGGTTGAAAACAAAGAGTTACCTCAATCTCCTTTCTCAGCATCTTTCCCCACTCATTCTCATCACATGGCCATACCACCGCAGTCTTCTTTCCTCGGCCTTTATTTTAGTTTAATTTTCATGAATATTTTATTGATGGACGAATAATTCGAAAACACTGAAATGTTGTCTAGTTATCATAGCTGTTATTCGTTTCTCATTGAAGCGATATCTTGAAATTGAATTTGCTTTAAAGCAGATTAAAGTTGCATATTCTTGGAGCGAGTGAGTGCTTGCAAGACAACATTAATGCTTAGTTTTTACCGCATTATAGCTGTAATTACGCCATTACCGTGAGAAGATAATTATGGTAATGGCGTATATTTTTCCCCCCAAGTGAACTTTTCTGTCCCGGAGAAGATTTGACTTCGGCCGATGTGAGTCTCGCGTTTCCTTCTTGTTACACCTTTCAAATATTTTTATTGTCAGTTAAGGTTTCAGCGCTGAATGACCTCGTAGGTCCCGGCGCTTGGGCCTTAATTCTATATTCTGTTCTATGTTCTCTTAACAACCGATTTATCTTTTTTTTTTGAATATTCCAAATTACTTTATATCTTTTTTTTTTATTTTAGAACTATGTCATATGAAGCGTATTCAGCAATATAGGAACATTATCAAAACTCTCTCTCTCTCTCTCTCTCTCTCTCTCTCTCTCTCTCTCTCTCTCTCTCTCTCTCTCTCTCTCAGAAATAAAGGAACAGTATCGAACCCTCCCCTTCCTCTCTCTCCCTCTCTCTCTCTCATGTTCAGCTAATAGAGGAAGATTATCAAAACTCTCTCTCTCTCTCTCTCATGTTCAACCATAAAGGAACAATATCAAAACCACCCTCTCTCTCTCTCTCTCTCTCTCTCTCTCTCTCTCTCTCTCTCTCTCTCTCTCTCAGCAACAAAGGCACAATTCCAGACCCCGCAGTCATATAGCCCCGTAATAGCATCGTAGCAGAGATCTCAAACGCAAATACAACGGATGGTTTTGACGCTAAGAAGTTAAATGGGTCTTTTGGGAAATGGAAAAGCTGTCAGGTAATCTTCTGCTTTCCTTCAGGTTCCCTTTAACTCGCCGATGGAAATTAAACAGGTATTTCAGCAGGTCTGACGTCCGTTTTTTTTTTTTTTTTTTTTTTTTTTTCCGGAATCGGGCGGTATAGTTTTAAGACGGGGGGAAAGGTTTGGTTTTACTTTTTAAAGAAATATATGGTTTTAAGATCTTTTTTTTTACGTGAAACGGTCGTGATTGTATTCGTTCATGTTGAATGCGCGTACACATATGAATATATATATTATATGTATATGGGCTTTGTGACATTGCTATAAATTCAAGATATAATAATATATATTTTATTTTTTCAGGCTTCCTGAGCTCTTTGGAATGCAAGTGGCAATTCTTTTTTTTTTTTCGGTGAGTATTTGCAAACATTGGTGTTTCTTTTCGCATGGTCTTGAATAGTGAGTTTTTGTGGTGAGTTTTATAATCATCACTCCAAAGCTAGTTCAGTTAAGATGTAATATTTATAGTGAGTTTTTGTGGTGAGTTTTATAATCATCACTTCATAGCTAGTTCAGTTAAGTTGTAATATTTATAGTGAGTTTTTGTGGTGAGTTTTAAAATCATCATTGCATAACTAATTCAGTTAAGTTGCAATATATATATTTATACTCATATCATTATAACCAAGTTGAGTGTCCGTTTGTAATGGTTATAGATTGATCGAGAATTTCGTAGCTTTAACATTAATATTATTTTATAATATCCACAGAAAACATTTTCGATATATTTTAATGTTACTTAATACTACTTGACGCAAAATTTTATTCAAGTAGCAAAGGACCTCTCCTCTTAACTTGATAATTTTTTTATGAATCGTAGAAAACAGTCGTGACTTCTCGTTTTGAAAATGGAGAAAATGTTTTATTAGATTTCATTAATTTGTAAAAAAATAAATAAATAAATAAATAAAAAGATCTAGGAAATGGAAATTCATGAAAGTATTTTTTACACTAGAATTATCAGGTAAAAGTAATTAATTAAGCATAATACCTATTTATCCTGAAAGAGAATTAGACTATAAAATTAACAGTTGTTTTTCAAAAAGAGTAAAAAAAATTAATTGTTTTGCAATATACTGTATTTACTTTTTATTCAGTCGTAAAAGCACGCAAACAAACACACACACGCACACACACACAATTCTATGTCGATTAGGCAAATGGCCACGACAACAAAAAAAATGGATTTAACTAAAAATACTCGTACTCTCCCCCTCCCCCAAACAAAAAAAAATAAGTAAAAAGGACACTCGCGATTTCGGAAATAAACTCCTACACACGCCGGGCCGGACATTAACGCGGGAAAAAACGTAAACAAAACCGTTAGAGTTGTTTTCCAGTTGCCAAACTTTTTTTTTTTTTTTTTTTTTTTTTTGGCGAGCGGAAGTAAGTGTGGGCTTCCAGTCTCGAAGCTTTACTCTCAGTACCTTTTCCTTTATTTTTTGCGGGAAATTTACCCTCGGTACCTTTGTGGGAAATTTACTCTCGGTACCTTTTTTCGTGGGGAATTTACTCTCGGTATCTTTTTTTTTGTGGGAAATTTACTTTTTTTGTGGGAATTTACTTTTTTTCGTGGGAAATTTACTCTCGTTGTGGGAAATTTACTCTGTACCTTTTTTGTGTATAAATTTACTCCTAGGTACCTTTTTTTGTGGGAAATTTACTCTCGGTTCCTTTTTTTGTGGGAAATTTACTCTCGGTACCTTTGTTTTGTGGGAAATTTACTCGGTACCTTTTTTATGGGAAATTTACTCTCGGTACCTTTTTTGTGTGGGGAAATTTACTCTCGGTACCTATGTGTAGCGAAATTTACTCTCGGTACCTTACCATAGGCCCCACAGTTTGCCCTCTGGCCTAAATTCTATATTCAATCAATCAATCATTTTCTTTAAAAGAAGAACAATAAGTTACCAGTCTTCTCGTTACGTCTTATAAAAACATTGATTGTAAACGAGAAAAAGAAAGATATATTTTCCCCCTTCCCATCAAGGAAGTGGGGAGAGAGGAGAGTCTTAATGGAAGAAAATGCTTTCCAAACAATTAATCTACATTAAAAAGAGAATTAATTACGTGCGAAGCCATTGTGAATGAGCGACTGAACTAATGGTCAAAGTGTTAAGTTCAAAGGAATGGGGAAACTGGTAGTTGCTCTCAATTATTATTATTATTATTATTATTATTATTATTATTATTATTATTATTATTATTATTATTATTATTATTATTCCATTAGATGAAACCTATTCACATGGAACAAGTCCACCAAATGGGTCATTGACTTGAAAAATTCAAGCTTCCAAAGAAAGTTGGTTTTAGCCTCTCACCGCAGCAGACCACCCCCCCTAACACTGCGGCAGTAACTGATCATGATACAGAGCCAGTGATTTTTTCATCGTCCTGAGTGAGGCGCGAACTCGTGATATCTGAGTGGCTTTCCACGATGCTAACCACTAACTTGTAAAGTTTGTTCAGGTACAGGGATAGAAAATAACACTACATACATAGTTATTATAATATTTATTGAAATTATGGATCTATGATAATAATGCTTCTATGATTTTATTTTTTATTAAAATGATACACAAGTAAAAAATGCGCCGAAGAAACAGTTTTCCGAACAGCGTGCAATGCTGTATGAAACTCTCAGCCAAGGCCCGGTGGTGGCCTGTGTTGTCGGCACCTATAGCGTTGCCATACGCACGACCATGTCTAACTTTAACCTTATATAAAAAAAAAACTACTGAGGCTAGAGGGCTGCAATTTGGTATGTTTGATGACTGGAGTAGTTTTTATTTAATTTAAGGTTAAAGTTAGCCATGATCGTACTTCTGGCACCGCAACAACACAGGCCATCACGGTCTGCTGAGAGTTTCATACAGCATTATACCGAGACCACCGAAAGATAGATCTGTTTTCGGTGGCCTTGATAATACGCTGTGCAGAAAACTCGATTGCGCTGAAGAAACTTAGGCGCCTTTTTTTTTTTTTTTTAACTTGCTGTCATTATCAAAGGCGAAAGCTTCCTTCCTTCCCTCCAGCTGTCTTGTGAAGCTGCTGTTTGGTCTGTCATTGAAAGGGGAAAGCCGATATGAGCCGCTTGACCGCATTGCAACCTCAATATTGCAAAGTTAACGCCGTTTATTTTGCAAAGTTATCGCAATGCGCTGCGTGTTTGTTTTGCTGTATGTTTTCGATGAGATTTTGAATAATAATAATAATAATAATAATAATAATAATAATAATAATATCGGCGTCATATTCACAGGAATGACAGGAATAATAATGGCGGTCGGAAAAGTTAATGATAAAATTCAATATTTTTTATTTTTATTTTTATTATTTTCATCATGGCAATAATAATTTTAATGATGATATCGTTATGATCATCCGTACAGAAATAAAAGTGATAATGATTGTAACAGAAATAATACTAAAGATATATATATATATATATATATATATATATATATATATATATATATATATATATATATATATAAATTTCTGACTCGCATCAAGATCAAACCCAGGTCTTTTTAATTGAAAGACAGGACGTTTGCCAACCATATTTTCCAGATAAATTCTTATGCGTTTTCTGGAAAAGAAAACTATTGTGACGGCTTTGTCTGTCCGTCCGCACTTTTTCTGCCCGCCCTCAGATCTTGAAAACTACTGAGGCTACAGGGCTGCAAATTGGTATGTTGATCATCCACCCTCCAATCACCAAACATACCAAATTGCAGCCCTCTAGCCTCAGTAGTTTCTACTTTATTTAAGGTTGGTTGGGCTGCGTGGTCGCGTCTGCAAAGCGCTTTCGGAGGCGTGCGGCGCACCTTCCTTGACCGGTCGTGACTGATAGTCGTATACAGCATTATATACACTATACAGAAAACTCGATTGCGTCGAAGAAACTTCGGCGCTTATTTCACTCGTCTCCTTCTCACAAACACTTTCCAGAGAGAGAGAGAGAGAGAGAGAGAGAGAGAGAGAGAGAGAGAGAGAGAGAGAGAGAGAGAGAGAGAGCAAATATTCCCTCTAAAGTTTTCCCGGCGTGAGAACGGAGGTAAACATAGAGAGAAATGCCGTGTTGGCCAAAGTATATAGACGCCAGGAGAGTTTTTGTGGATTTCTTCGCTTCCAAACAATCCTGTAAGGATGGAAGGTGTCTGGGACAATGGTTAAGGGAGAGAAGTAAAAGAAAAGTTAATGAAAAAGGATAATATCAGTGATTTCTGTTTATCCCTCGCTATCTTTGTGAAATTAGCAGATACGTCGTTTTTATTTTTTAAATTTCTGTGCCATTTTCAGCAGTAAAGTCTATCAATTATTTTTCTGTCTTTGACCTGCGAGATATCGTTAAGCTCTTATTGAATTAATTGTTTTATTATCTGAAGGCTTCAGATGATAATCTGCGTAACTAATGAATTAGAAATAAGCACAGATTGTTTGTTTTAAGATAAAACACAAAATACAATAATTGGATGTGCATATATTATGCCATGTGGAAATCAGTGCTAGCATGCATCCATCATATTTATGCTTGGATATGATACTGGATCCATTATACGTAATGTAATTATTTTTGATAGTGTATATTTCTTGTTTTCTGGTATGTACGCAAATTGCGTGTCTTTTCTTCTCCTATGGGTACATTCCTTTGCAAAAATCAGAGAGAGAGAGAGAGAGAGAGAGAGAGAGAGAGAGAGAGAGAGAGAGAGAGAGAGAGAGAGAGAGAGAGACTTTCTGCTATCAATTTCCTGACACGAATTTCCACTTAAAGCAAGATTTATTGAATGTTCCTAAATAAATAGATTCGCACCCTCGGGACTAAAGTAAAAGCATATTCAATTCGCCTGAGCACAGTAGTGATTGATTTCGCTTACAAACCTTTGACCACAGACATGCAAAATTCTATTTCCCGAAGCGATCATAAATGGCGTTCTTTTATTCGTTTTGCATGCAGACAAGTTTGCATGCATTCACGCACAGACGTGGTTGTGTGCATATACAATGTATGTGTATATATACAAGTTACCACTGGGAAAAGAAAGGTATCTAAAAGTATTAGTTGAGTGGGATTTCCCCTTGTTCGGAAGTTTTGATAAGTTAAAAACAGTTGGTATTTAAATCTTTAGTTTCAGCTATCCCTGTGGTTGTAGTCGTATATATATATACTATATATATGTGTGTGTGTGTATGTGTATGTATACATAACAAAAGAATACATTTGGTTATTGCTTGGCAATGGAGAGATGGAAAATCTCTCCCAGAGCAAAGAGCTTGTCAGCTGAAGGCTCTTTAGAGAGAGAGAGAGAGAGAGAGAGAGAGAGAGAGAGAGAGAGAGAGAGGAGAAAAGTGTCTAGAGGCATTCAGGTTGGTGGTATAGTGGATGCTACTGCTGTTGTTGAAAATGACAATGCCTGATTTCCATTCAACAGGCATCTGGGAGTTGATAATAGAGATGAGGATAGAACAGTACTGGATGGCTAGAAAATCAACTATGTCAGGAATGGAAGGCAACACTGCCCCAAAATGGAAAACTGCAGCATCTGCAACATTTTCGAAATTGAGATATACCATCTACTGGGCTCGTGAAACATTACAAAGTTGCTGTAGCTCCAGAATGATTCTTCAATGCTTTCCTTGAGTATTAGGGTCCCATCTGCAGTATCACAAATTATTTAGGACTGAGATATGCCACCTGCTGGGCAATTGTGAACACTAATAAAAAGTCACTGCAGTTTCAGAATGGTTCTTCAGTGCTTTATTTAAGGGGTCCCATTTGCAGTATCTGCAAAATCAGTAGTAAGGCAAGGGAGTATCTACCATTTTTCTCAGTTTTGTATATTTGCAGATACTACAGTCTTCCATTTTCGGGCAGAGCAGTTTCTTTGCAGAAGTTGCGGAGAATGATGGTATAAGAAGCCGAAGAAATATACTTGATTGAGTCAGAATTCATGCATAATTTGATAATGTTGTCGTCTACATAATATGTAATAGATAAAATGACCTAAATAAACAATTTTTTAGCTTTAACTACAGAATTTAAAATACTTTAAAAAAAATATATTTCTTCACTTTTACTGATGCCCCATTCATAAATTGTGGAATTACAGACCAAACTGTCTTGAAAGACTTGGTATCACAGATATAATCGTTCGTGGTTGAAAAGGTTAGGTTCATTTCCTATATTTGGAAGCAAATTGAAACTGAAAACCCCTAATTACACATAATTCAGCTCATTAAAATGACATACATTACACCAGATAACTCTTGCTCTTTATGAAACCCACAGGCCTGAAATTCACAGAAAATGTCGAATGCTTCTTGACAATGTGAATTTCATCATCCATCTGCAAGATGACTTCATTATGTTTAATGGCAGATGATGATGATGATAATGATGATGATTCCTTTTGTCAGATAAACCTCTCAGCTTTATTCTCTCTCTCTCTCTCTCTCTCTCTCTCTCTCTCCTCAGCTTTAGTATAAGAATTCTCTTTCTCTCTCACTCTCTCTGCATTGTTCTAAGAATTCTCTCTCTCTCTCTCTCTCTCTCTCTCTCCTCAGCTTTATTATAAGAATTCTCTTTCTCACTCTCTCTGCATTGTTCTACATTCTCTCTCTCTCTCTCTCTCTCTCTCTCTCTCTCTCTCTCTCTCTCTCTCTCTCTCTCAGATTTATTATATACACCCTAAACTCTCTCACCCCTCTCTCTCTCTCTCTCTCTCTCTCTCTCTCTCTCTCTCTCTCTCTCTCTCTGCAGAGGAGGAAATGGTCTCCTGAAATGAATTGGAATGATTTTTTCGAGTTAATGACTTTCCATCTCTTACGAGACTTCGCCCCTTAATAAGACCCGGAAGAATTTCAGAAAATACAATGAGAAAAAAATGAAGTTTATCTTATTGATTCGAAATGAACTAGCAAGTGAAATGAGGCCTTAGAGAAATGGGCTTAATGAGTGTTCTTTGATACCTTTTGGTTTTCTGTCATCAAAAACTATTTTACCGGCTTTTTGTCTGTCCGCAATTTTTTTCTGTCCCACTTTTTCTGTCCGCGCTTTTTCTGTCTGAACTTTTTCTGTTCTGGAACTTTTTCTGTCCGCCGCATCTTTTTCTGTCCGCACTTTTTCTGTCTGAACTTTTCTGTCCGCACATTTTTCTGTCCAGACTTTTTCTGTCCGCCTAAGATCTTAAAACCACTGAGGCTAGGGGGGCTGGGGTGGTATGTTGATCATCACCCTCCAGTCATCAAACAGACCAAATACAGCCCTCTAAGCTTCACTAGTTTTTATTTTATTTTAAAGCACTTAAAGTTAGCCATAATCGTGCTTCTGGCAACGCAACAACACAGCATACATGGCCGGCTGAGAGTTTTATTGGTCATGCTCATACAGCATTATGCCGAGACCACTGAAGATAGATCTATTATCGGTGGTCTTGAATGTACGCTGTACAGAAAACTCGAGGTGGAAATCTTTAAGTTGTTTGCTTATACACAAATATTTTCTTTTCTTTGTTTTCTGGACAAATTTGCTTATATTGAACTTGAGAACCTCTCTCTCTCTCTCTCTGTTTTTACATCATTTCTCTTTGAAACGTTTTTACATTTTTTTTTTATTTCAAAATATACAGTAGTTTTAATCTAGTTATCGCTGTGATTATGTCTTATATTTGCTGTTATTCCATAATGAACCATTTCATTTCGTTTACTTTCGTTCCTTTCTTTTGTAATTATAACTTGTGGTCATTATATAAGTTGAAATGAAGTATTAGGTCAACTGGAACAGGGTGTCCGAAAATGAAGTATTAAATCACCTGAAAACAGGGTGTCCAGAAATGAAGTATTAAGTCATCTGAAAACAGGGTGTCAAAAAATGAAGTATCAAGTTATATGAAAACAGGATGTCAAAAAATGAAGTATGAAGTCATCTAAAGCAGTTGTCAAATATAGTAAATCACCACAATAGTTCATAACGCTCTAGGTGATTTATTAAAAAAGTATTAAAAGCACCAAGGACATCTAAATAGAAAGCCAATTCAGTTCAAAGATCAAACACAGGGGATTCCCTATGGTGGTTTTTGGGGGTTGAGGAGTGAGAGAGCAGAAGATCCACACACAAAAACTGTTAGAATTTGAGGAGATTTGGGGATGTTATCAAGTAAACAGAAACTAGCAGGTCAGTCTGTGTTAACCTTCGGGGGCGGGGTGTGTGGTTCCTTCGCCCGAATCCTCTATCCCGAAAAAGGAACCGTTGCTGGGGAGATTTCGCTGAATCGGCTGATGTTACAAAGAAGGAGGACGCTCTGTGACTACGGGAATTTTTTTTAGGATTTCCTTCTTTTTTCTTTTTGGTTTATTGCTATTTTGCTTGATTTTTAGGGCCGATACGAATTGAGATTTAAAGAGAGAGGGTTCAGAAGGTTCAGAAAAGATGTTATGAAAAAAATAGATTGAATTTTAAGCATTGATGTGAAATGGTCCATTCCACTGTAATTGAGTCATAGAAAAATAGACTGAATTTTAAGTATTGATGTGAAATGGTCCATTTCACTGTAATTGAACCATAGAAAAATAGATTGAATTTTAAACATAGAATTTTGCACTGATGAAATGGTCCACTGTTTCACAGTAACTGAATTTTCATTGAGAAAAATAGACTGAATTTTAAGCATAGATGTGAAATGGTCCATTCCACTGTAATTGAGTCATAGAAAAATAGACTGAATTTTAAGTAAATATTGCTTAAGGAAAAACAAACGATGAATTCATAATATCCTGAACAAAAACGCATCAAATTCTGAATTCGTCCTTATCATTTACAACTGCCTTTTTTTTTCGCGCAGTTTGTGAAAAAATCAATTCCAAATGAAAAAAACGAATTCAGAACTTGAAGCGTTTCAGTTTTCTGAAATGAAAACTATTGTGCCGGCTTTGTCTGTCCGTCCGCACTGTTTTCCGTCCGCCCTCAGATCTTAAAAACTACCGAGGCTAGAGGGCTGCAAATTGGTATGTTGATCATCCACCCTTCAATCATCAAACATGCCAGATTTTTACGCAGCTTAATATTCCCGGGAGTCTTCCAGTGAAAGAAATAAATAGCAATAATGATGATATACAAATAAAAAAAAATATATAAAGGAACCACATAGAGAAAGACGCATATAACGACAACTTAAAATAACCATAAAATGTGTTATCAATAACAGAACACTTCTTCTACCTGGCACTCTTAGAGAGGGCCAAAGCTGCAAAGTGCCATCGAGAACATTAGCAGTTTCTCTAAGCGATTGATTTTCTTTCCGAAGTGTTAGTAGATTCGTCTATAAACTGGAAAGCAATGCCGTGTTCTGAGGGTCTCTTAAGAAAGGCTGTGTTCTGGTGTTATGTATGTTACAGTTAATATGTGAAATTCAGAGATTTCATGAAATCTGTAGGGAGGTTGTGAAATGAACAATTCGCTTAGGAACATTTGATCCCCGAGGGCTACTACTTAACACGGCGAAACAGTGATTCATCTACACCGTTTTGCCGTGTTTAGTACATTAGACCCTGGGGATCAAATGCACTTAGGACATTTGATCTCCCAGGGGCTAGTACTAAACACTGCAAAACAGTGACTCATCTACACCGTTTTGCCGTGTTTAGTACTAGCCCCTGGGGGATCAAAAGCACTTAGGACATTTGATCCCCCAGAGGGGCTAAACATGGCGAAATACATTACCCCGGCTAGTACTAAACAAACATGTTTAATACTAGCCCCTGGAGGGATCAAATGCACTTAGGGATATTTGATCTCCCAAGGGGCTAGTACTAAACACGCAAAATAAATGTGAACCCAGGGGCTAGTTAAATACCACAAAACAGTGAGGATGAATCACTGTTTTGCCATGTTTAGTACCTAGCCCTGGGGATCAAATGCACTTAGGGACATTTGATCTCCCAGGGGCTAGTACTAAACACGGCGAAAAGTGATTCATCTACGACGAAATAGTATTTGCTTGAATCAAATGCACTTAGGGACATTTGATCCCCCCAGAGGCTAGTACTAAACACGACGAAATACATTTGACCCACCCCCAGGGGCTAGTACTAAACACGGCGAAACAGTATAGATATATCACTGTTTTGTCGTGTTATAACACTAATAGCCCCCGGGGATCAAACGCCCCCAAGTGCACTTGATCCACCCAGGGGCTAGTTCAAAATCCCTGGATTTCACATCTTTACTGTAACATTTATACATCTTTGAACACATTCCACAAACTGGAAAGCAATTCCGTGTTCAGGGTCTCCACGAAAAGGCTCAGTCCTGGCATTATACCGACGTCAGCGAAATTGACACTTCATGTATATTGACACAGAAGTTAGTGACATATTCGTCGATACGGTTCTTTGTGGCTGTCAGTCATTTTGACTTGAGTGTGGAGTTAGCGAGGATTTTTTTTATTTTTTTCTTTCGTTACTTGGCTTATAATGCAGTTTATTTGTACCGTTGTCCTTTGATATAGCTTAAGTATGTGGTGACGTTTTGATGTGGCGTTTTTAAAGGGAATATATTTTTCTGCTCAGACATTATGGAAGTTTTAGAAGATAGGAACTATTTTATTTTTCAGTCACAATTCAGATTGGATATTTTTCCTGTATAGTATTTTCTGATATTAACTCACGAATATTACTCATCCTTGGAAGTAGATTATTAACTTGAATATTTCATCCTTGGAAGTAAATATTAAAATTGTCTATAATATGGCTGTCACATTTCAGATTGGATATTTTTCCTGTATAATATTTTCTGATAGTAACTCACGAATATTTTTTTAATAAGGGAGTAAATATTAAATATTGTCTATAATATGAAATTAATGTATTTCCTTTTAGTACAATGATATTTTCAGCATAGGTATTTTGAAGTTCATATATTTTTTTAATGTGGAGATATTTTCATAATGGTATTTTATTATGGATTTTAGATTCTTAGTAATTGCGTGAATTAGAATTTGCTATTCTAACACTGTCAGATGCGATACTTAAAATTTTCGAAACTGAGATATGGGCTTGTTCCATATGAATAGGGTTCATCTTCCGAATAATAATAATAATAATAATAATAATAACAACAACATATTCTTTGGAAGCTTGAATTTCAAGTCAAGGGCCCCTTTGGTGGGCTTGTTCCATATGAATAGGGTTCATCTTCTGTATAATAATAATAATAATAATAATAATAATAATAATAATAATAATAATAATAATAATAATAATAATAATAATAATAATAGTAATAATAATAATAATAATAATAATAATATAACACACATTTTCGGTGGCTCCCCTTATACTTTTATCAATAGGCTCACTGCCTATTTCTGCCTCGTAAGAATTTCTCCCCCAGACACACACACACACTGCTGGCAGATGGAATTCTTATCAGAAAACACCACACCTCTTGTCGTCCAGTGTATCTATTAGGCCGTAGGCCTATATGTAACCCTAAGCCTATTACTGCTCTTCCTCCCCCCTAACAAAAGGAATTTTGGTGGACCCTGTGCTGAATATGGGTGAGCCCATGATGCTCCAGTAAGTCTTTTGCTTCGAATCCCGTGCTTAACCAAGCGTAAGGCATACTTCTATTTCTTGAGAATTTATGTGTGTGTGTATATGTATATATATATACAGTATATATATATATATATATATATATATATATATATATATATATATACTATATATATATACTGGGGCAATTCCGTGGTCTTTACTGGCGTCCTAAGGCCCCTAATGCGACCTCTCCCATTCCTTTTACCGTATCTTCGTTCGTATTCTCTTCCTTCCATCTGACTTTCCACCCTCTCCTAACAGCTGTTTCGACTTCAAAAGGTTTTCCCCGTTACACCTTTCAAACCTTCTCACTGTCAATTTCCGTTTCAGCGCTGAATGACCTCGAAATAGCCCCCAGCTCCTGGCTTTGGCCTAAATTCTATAATCTTTTTTTTAAAGGTTATATTGATAATCGCCCCGTCAGGCCTTTGTAATATCAGGACGTTGAACCGAAGCCTCTCATTTCCCCCCCTCTGGAGGACCCGGTGGGTCTTATGAGCATATTCCCTAATTTTCATGGGCCGATAAAGGTAATCAAGTCGAGAGATATTATGCGCTCACCCAGGAAGCTCATTATGCTGGCGATTTTCCGCATGTCACATTAATTTTTGAATAAGCCCGTTCGTATACTTGATTTTTTCATTTTTAAAGTTTGTGGTAGTTAATGTTAATGCTTCTTGCAATTGTTTTTTCAAGCTTTGATCATTTACTTTTTTAAATGCTTTCCGATTTCTTCTTGAACCTTAATTATTTATTTTAAATGCTTTCCGATTTCTGTTCTGAGTTTTAAAGTTTTTGAATGATTTAAATCAGTGCTTTATATCTGTTGCAGTGTTTTCTGAGTTCTCTTTTATGCATTTTTAACTTTGGATTATTATATTTCAATTTGCCATAAATTGAAGATTATTTAGAAAACTTCCTTCTTACATATTTATTAGTTGTTTATTTTTAAGATTATTGTCAGTGACCAATGTGTGTTTGATGTGTACAATATAATGTATATATATATATATATATATATATATATATATATATATATATATATATAAATATATATATATATCTATATATACATATATAAATATATATATACATATATATATATATATATATATATATATATATATATATATATATATATATATATATATATATATATATATATATATATATATATATATATATATATATGTATGAAACTTTTCAGTCGAGAAACATGCAAATGCCATTTTTAAATATAATCAATTAAATTAAAACACTTTGACCCATGATGGCACTTGGCATGTTTCTCGACTGATAGCCTCATATATGTGTGTGTAATGTATGTATGTTTATTGGCACTTTTCAAAGAGAAAGCAAATGATTTCTATTTCCCACTCTTGGCACTTTCGAAAGAGAAAGCAAATGCCAACTCCCAACTTTTCTTGCCATGGGAACGAGGGTAAACACAGAGAGAGAGAGAGAGAGAGAGAGAGAGGAGAGAGAGAGAGAGAGAGAGAACCAAAGCATATAGTCATCAGGGAGAATTTTTCTATTTCATACATTCACTTACCTCCGGATAATCCAGTAAGAAAGGAATGTTTTCAGGAACAACGATGAAAAGGAATACAAATTCCCAGATTCCCAGATTCCCATTCCCTCCCTCGCAGTGTTATCCCAGCGAAGATAAGTCATATTTAATTACGTTCAAAAAGTGTTAATCATCTTTGTGTAGTGTTTTAATTAAGTTTGAGTTCACCCCTTTTTTCCCCCTTTTTTCCCCCTTTCTGTTGTCTGCAGAATATCTCTCCCTCCCTCCCTCCCTCCCTCCCCCTTCTTGTTTGGTTCGTGATTTGCGAGTGTCAGATTGTATGCTTTGCTCTGCTAATTGTCAGGTCATGAAAAACGTATAAAAATTTTGTTTTTGTTCAGCTGAAATTCATGGTAAGTGGGTGGTATGTTTGCATGCGTGTGTAAATGAATGTTTCAGAATGTTTTCCCTTTATGGGATTGAATGAATAAATGTTCCAGAACGTTTTTCCTTTATGGGGCTGAATGAATAAATGTTTTAGAAGGTTTTTTTTGATGATTGAATAAATAAGTGTTCCAGAACGTTATTCCTTTATGGGATTGAATAAGTAAATGTTCCAGAACGTTTTTCTTTATGGGATTGAATGAATATAAGTTCCAGAACGTTATTCTGTATGGGATTGAATAAATAAATGTTACAGAACGTTTTTCTGTATGGGATTGAATAAATAAATGTTACAGAACGTTTTTCTTTATGAGATTGATTAGACAAATGATCCAGAACGTTTTTCCTTTGTGGGACTGAATAAATAAATGCTCCAGAACGTTTTTCTTTATGGGATTGAATAAGTAAATGTTCCAGAAGATTTTCCTTTATGGGGCTGAATGAATAAATGTTCCGGAACGTTTTTCTTTATGGGATTGAATAAGTAAACGTTCCAGAAGATTTTTTTCGAATGATTGAATAAATAAATGTCCCAGAACGTTTGTCCTTTATGGGATTGATTAGATAGATGTTGCAGAACATTTTTCTGTATGGGATTGAATGAATAAACGTTCCAGAACTTTTTCCTTTATGTAATTGAATAGGTAAATGTTCCGGAACGTTTTTATCTATGGGATTGCTTGCTAGCAAGTAGACTTGTACCTGCTAACGTCATTAAATCCTCTCACATACACGATTATGTTTGTGTTTTGTGTGTGACTTACATTCGTCTGTTTGCACATAGTGTGATATTTACCTACCTGAAGTGCTAAGTGTCTCTGAGAGAGAGTTCTGCAGTTTATTGGTCAAGTTTTGCAAACTTTGAGTTTAAGTTAAGTTTCTTACAAGCTATGCAGAGAACTTCCACCATCATAATTGATTGTAGTTGATCGCGCAATCGATGCAAGCAAAGTGCCGTGGATTCGGACTGCTGATGAATGGATCCACTCTTCGTATTACAATAGCAATTGATTTCACAAGTAGTCATTTTGGCTAAAAAGTGACATGCAGGTACATCGTTTCACACTTTCTCTCTGCTTGTATCCATTGCATTCTTTTATTGAGTTCCACTTTTTGCTTATTGTAGATACAAATACACACACTTACACGTACACATATATATATATATATATATATATCATGAAATCTTATTTCCCTCTTATATATAGCAAGAATCCTATATTTTTTTCGTTATATACATCGCAAGAATCCTATTCATTTTCCTTTTATACATCGCAAGAATCCTATATATATTTTTTCCTCTTATACATAGCAAGAATCCTATTTATTTTCCTCTTATACATCTCAAGAATCCTATGTTTTTTCGCCTTATACATCTCAAGAATCCTATATTTTGTTTCCATACAGCACAAGAATCCTATGTATATATTTTTTCCTCATATACATGGCAAGAATCCTATTCATTTTCCTCTTATGCATCGCTAGCAAGAATCCTATATTTTTTTTCGTTATATACATCGCAAGAATCCTATTCATTTTCCTTTTATACATCGCAAGAATCCTATATATATTTTTTTCTCTTATACATAGCAAGAATCCTATGTTTTTTCTTCTTATACATCTCAAGAATCCTATATTTTGTTTCCATACAGCACAAGAATCCTCTATATATTTTTTTTCCTCATATACATAGCAAGAATCCTATTTATTTTCCTCTTATACATCTCAAGAATCCTGTATTTTTCCTTTTATACATCGCAAGAACCCTCTGTATACATATGCATATGTAGGGACCACGTATTGTCCGGATCACTTCCCGAGGAGAGCCGATCGAAATGTTTTGCGTTTTTGTATTGTTTCTCTTCGTTCAAAAGTTACCTTTTCAAAACTGTTTACAAAAACTCTCTCTCTCTCTGTCAAGACTTTTTCGTTTACTCGCTCAAGTTCCGTGGAGTCTTCAGTGAAACTTACAAATGACATAACATCGATTCTGTTTATGCGAAGTGTTGAATTTTTTTCAGACCAAAGCAACTTCACCCTTGCGATGTTTCAGAAGCGAGTGTAAATGCTTCTTTCTTTTGTGCAAACCAGCTAACCCATTGTAGGCTTCATTCATGCATGAGATGAACTAGACTTCTATGCCTGTCTTCTGAGAATGTAGTGCGTGAGTGCTTGCATACGCCTAATGTAGCCTTTGTTTTTTCCTGTGTTTGAAACGAACCTTCTACATATTCTGTACCTTGAGTGCAAAGCAGAAGGAAAACTGAGATTTTTACGTGAGTACTGATTCCTTTTCTTTATTTGAATTATTTACAAAGTAGCTGAAGTTAATGAAGGAGCCATTTTTTTTTTGCCTGAATCAGCTCCACAAAAGGGCTGATTGAAATGTTTTGCGTTTTAGTGTTCTGCAAAAGAAAACTATTGAGATGGCTTTTTTTTTTTCTATCCGCCCTCAGATCTTAAAAACTACTGAGGCTGGAGGGCTGCAAATTGGTATGTTGATCATCCACCTTCCAATCATCAAACATACCAAATTGCAGCCCTCTAGCCTCCTCGGTAGTTTTTATTTTATTTAAGGTTTAAGGTAGCAACAATCGTGCTTCTGGCAACGCAACAACACAGGCCCATCACGGCCGCCTGAGAGTTTCATACAGAATTATACGCTGTACAGAAAACTCGATTGCGCCGAAGAAACTTCGGCGCATATTTTACTTGTTTTGTTTGGTTTTTCATCGTTCGGTAGCTACCAGGAACTGTTTATAAACTCTTCTCTTCGTCAAGGCTACTTCTCGGAAGCTTTTGGAGTTAAAAATTAGACATAGCATCGGTTTTATGAGTACCGCGTCCTATTTTCTAGACCGAGCTTCTATAAATCGTTTATAAATGCTTTCTTCTTTTGTTAAACCATCTAACCCCTTTTAGGTCTTCTTCGTTCGTGAGTTGGCCTAGACTCGTGCCTGTTGCCTTCTTAGAATGGTGCGCTAAGTGCCTGCACACTTCTCCCTATAGTCAATTTTTTTTTTTTTTTTTATTTCCATGAATCTTGCATTCTTGATATTCTGGACTTTGAAAGGAAAGCTTAGTTTTGTACGTGAGAATTGATCCCTTTTTATTTTATTTGTTACAAAAGCGTAGAGGAGTTCATGGAACTTAATCATTTTTTTTTTTTATTTTATTTATTACAAAAGCATAGATGAGTTAATGTAACTTAACGGACAGACGAATAGCCATCTCGTACCAATTTGCAGCCCTCTAGCCTCAGTCGTTTTTAAGATGTGAGGGCGGACAGAAAAAGTGCGGACGGACGGACAAATTAGCCATCTCTACAATAGTTTTCTTTTACAGAAAACTAAAAAAAAAAAAAAGTTCAAAAGCCCAAGTGAAATCTTCATTAGCAGCATTGGAAGTAGCGCCTCTTTTAAAGGCGCGAATTCACCTCATTTGCATAAACATTAAGTTTGCTTATTTAGATGACTTTCCTCTTTCGGCTCGGAGAGGGAAAATGATATTTTCTTTGTTGGTGGAAGGGAACGAATTTTATTTCTCTTTTCTTTTTCGAGTTAGCGGCATTAGCGAGGGCACGTGTTGGAAAGCCTGATTAGGTATTCAGTGGTGGGAATTTATTCATGCTCGCAGCCACATGTATACTTGTATGAAAGCGTATACATGTTTATGTAGTTCACAAATATACACACACTTATAAATATATATATATATATATATATATATATATATATATATATAATATTCATATATATATATATATATATATATATATATATATATAAATATATATACATAAATATATATGTATATGTATACATTTATTTATTTATATCTATGTAATGCATAACGAAGTGAACGAACGAAGACATATATTGACGCAGCAGTAGTTAAAACACAGATAAATAAATGAATAACTTGGAACTAAAACATTTGACATAAACTGACTAATTAACACGTCACAGGAACCTGTTCCGGAAAACCGCCGCGACTTATAATTGAAAAGACCATTTATATATAGAAACAAAATGCTTTTGCTCTTCCAGCTCATTACTGGAAAGAAAAAAAGAAACCCCAATTCCTTCCAGAAAGGAGCAAACCGCCTGGAAGTTCTCCCTCTGACGAGACCTGAGCAAACCGCCGCGGCCTGGAAGTCTGGGGAAGTTCTCCCCCCCTGACGAGACCTGGCCTTCCGGGAGCTCCGTTGCGGAAGTTAAAGAAAAGATTTGGGAAGATGTTTCTGCAGAGCAAAAGGGGAAACGAAGAAACGACGGCCGAGGTCAGTCGGCCTGTTATGAAACTTCTTTCGCTTCTTAATCCGAATCCTTCGTCCGCGAAGAGACCAGGCTTCAAGAGGTTTTTGCTGAATCAGCTGATCATGCAATGGAGAATCTTTGGTGGCAGCGCCGTAAGAGGCAGTAAATGCCTATAAGATTTTTTCTATGAGTTTTCATCTTTTTTTAATTTCTCTCAGTATGGGGGTAGAAGTGCCGTCAGTTCGCCTCACGTGGTGCACTGTGGGCATTACCAGGGGGGGGTGTTTACAGCTGCCCTTCGGCCATAGTTGCAGCCACTGCCTGCTTACTTTTATTTCCTTGTAGGGAGGTAGTGCTTTCAGTTCGCCCCGCGTGGTGCACTGTAGGCATTACTAATGCATGCTAGCCCTTTTACTTTACCTCCATTCCCACTTCCTTTCTTTCAGTCTCGCTGTCCAACACCTCTAACCGTTACTTCTAAGTGCAATTGTGTGGTTTTCTCTCAGTTCCAACTTCAGATCCTTGCACTTCAGTTGCTTAATTCCCTCTCTTTCTCTTTGCCTTGCTGTCCAGCCCCTCCAACTCCCTATTTTCGCTGTCCTAAGTGCTGATTGGTCGAAAGTGCCCACCCAGTGCTTGGCTTAACAGCCTAAATTTCATAAATTATCATCATTTTTTTTTTTTTTTGCCTGGCTCGGTCGTTGGTGTGTTGTGAATAAGGAATAAAAAGGTTAGGTTGACAGAATAAAGATCATTGACGGATTAAAGATTTCTGGAAATTAAAGATTATTGACGGATTAAAGATTAGTGACGGATTAAAGATTATTGACTGATTGAAGATTACTGACGGATTAAAGATTTCTTGAAATTAAAGATTACTGACAGATTAAAGATTTCTGGAAATTAAAGATTACTGACGGATTAAAGATTTCTTGGAATTAAAGATTACTGGCGGATTAAAGATTTCTGGAAATTAAAGATTACTGGCGGATTAAAGATTTCTTGAAATTAAAGATTACTGGCGGATTAAAGATTTCTGGAAATTAAAGATTACTGGCGGATTAAAGATTTCTTGAAATTAAAGATTACTGGCGGATTAAAGATTTCTGGAAATTAAAGATTACTGGCGGATTAAAGATTTCTGGAAATTAAAGATTACTGGCGGATTAAAGATTTCTTGAAATTAAAGATTACTGGCGGATTAAAGATTTCTGGAAATTAAAGATTACTGACGGATTAAAGATTTCTGGAAATTAAAGATTACTGACGGATTAAAGATTACTGACAGATTAAAGATTACCGACAATTAAAGATTATTGGCAGATGAAAGATTACTGATGGATTAAAACTCTCAGCCGGCCGGGGTGGCCTGTGTTGTTGCGTTGCCAGGAGCACGATTATGGTTAACTTTAACCTTAAATAAAATAAAAATTATTGAGGCTAGAGGGCTGCAATTTCGTATGTTTGATGATTGGAGGGTGGATGACCAACATACCAATTTGCAGCCCTCTAGCCTCAGTAGTCTTTAAGATCTGAGGGCGGACAGAAAAAGTGCGGACGGACGGACAGCGCCCGCACAATAGTTTTCTTGTCAGAAAACTAAAAATGAAAAGGGGATAACGAGACCAATTGTCTCCTGAGGGGAAGAGGACACGATGTTTAAGGGTGGATTCAGGGACGGAAGAATTGTTTTTGGGTCCGTATTTGCCTTTACCTCCTCTAACTTCTTCCTAATGAACACTTTAAACTATTCTTTTGGAGCTTCATGAATTTCAAGGCAGTGGCCCCTTTGGTGGGCTTGTTCCATATGGATAGGGTTCATCTCCAGGGTAATAATAATAATAATAATAATAATAATAATAATAATAATAATAATAATAATAATAATAATAATAATAATAATTTCCAATCAGTGGCTCCTGTGGTGGGCTTGTTCCATATGAATAGGGTTCATATTCTGAATAATAATAATAATAATAATAATAATAATAATAATAATAATAATAATAATAATAATAATAATAATAATAATAATAATAATAATAATATTCTTTGGAAGCTTGAATTCCAAGTGGTGGGCTTGTTCCATATGAGTAGGTTTCATCTTCTGAATAATAATAATAATAATAATAATAATAATAATAATAATAATAATAATAATAATAATAATAATAATAATACCTCTCATAACAATAGACTTTTCTTCCAAGTCATCATAACTCATTTACCTGATAAACTCACTTCTCATTACTAATAGGAATTCCTCATCAGGTTACTAGTTAATAGGACCCTTATCTAACAGCTCCACACCCCTAGTCGAATAGTGAATGTATACTAGGGTGTAGGCCTGTGTATGCCTTAAGCCTATTACAGCTCCGCCCCTAACAGAAGCAATTTCGATGGACCTAGGCTAATTATGGATGAGCCCTTAATGCCCGGGGCAAGTCTTTTGCCTCGGTTCCCCAAATTAGCCAGGCGTATATTATCCTCAGTCCGGTTGGGATATGAAAGCGCGTCGACTATATATATATATATATATATATATATATATATATATATATATATATATATATATATATATATATATATATATATATATATATATATATATATATATATTTAGGCAGAAGGAGTGTCTTTGAGAATAACTTAGGGCGATGAGAATGATAGAATGTTCTCATAAATCTGTATCCTGTATGGATCCACACACACACACACACACACACACACACACACACACACACACACACACACACACACACACACACACACACATATTTGTTAAGCAATGCGGAGAAAAATCGCTTCCAAAAGGTCAACGATTTTGTCAATATATTTCTCTTTATGATTATTGCTTTTGTTTATTTTTTTGTTTTTCGGATCGATCCATAACAGCACTGATACTGTTTCATATAGAAAAAGGGACGCTTATTATTATTATTATTATTATTATTATTATTATTATTATTATTATTATTATTATTATTATTATTATTCAGAAGATGAACCCTATTCATATGGAGCAAGCCCACCAAAGGGGGCAATGAATTTAAATTCAAGGTTCCAAAGAATATTATGGTGTTCATTAGGAAGTAAGATAAGGTTAAGGAAAATACAGAAAGAAGAGATTTTCACTCATTATAGAGAAAAAATAAACTGATAAACTAATAAATAAATAAAAATATATTGAAAAAGAAAGTGGAATTGATGATTGAGGAAACGCGCCGAAAAATAAGTTCTGCTTTTGACATCTTAATGACGGAACTGCGATATTGGGATGTTGAACCCCAGCCTTCTTCATTTCCATTCTTGAGGACGCCGTCGGTTCTTCTGACATATTTTCAGACTTCCGTGGCCCCGTGGAGGTAATTGGGTTGAGGGGTTCTTATACGCTTCCCCGGAAAGCTCATTATGCATGAGGTTTTTCCTTTTTTTTTTTCGTCACGCTTATTTTTTGATAATTAAAAATTTTTTTTTTAGTTTCGGTTTTTTGAGATTTTTTTTTTAGTTTTCGGTTCTTTGAGATATTTTTTTTTAGTTTTCGGTTCTTTGAGATATTGTTCATGGTGGTGTTTTTTTCTCTCTCTCTCTCTCTCTCTCTCTCTCTCTCTCTCTCTCTCTCTCTCTCTCTCTCTCTCTCTCAAGAAATTCGACTTTTTTTTTTTGAGTTTTCATCTCTTTGAGATAATGTTCATGGTAGTGTTTTATCAGCTGTTTACCTACTTAAGTTCTCTCTCTCTCTCTCTCTCTCTCTCAAGAGACCTTTCCTGTTGAGAGAGAGAGAGAGAGAGAGAGAGAGAGAGAGAGAGAAAGGGAAGTAGTTTTCTCCGAGAGTTTTATTAGAGTCCACGCAAAAAGTCTTTTGTGTGTGAGAGAGAGAGAGAGAGAGAGAGAGAGAGAGAGAGAGAGAGAGAGAGAGAGAGAGAGAGAGAAGGAAATAGTTTTCCCCTAGAGTTTTTCCAGCGTCCACGCAAAAGACCTTTTGGTCTTAGTGCCACGGGAAGGACGGAAAGTTTAAATAAGCTCCTTAAGTATTCATGAGAAGATGACGGTGTGTCCAAAATGATCTCTCATGAGAACCTTTGCATCGCCAATTACGGTTCTAACTTCGCTCAAGGACGCCATTTTTATTTTTATTTCGTTGTCGTTGTACTACCTGTCGTTATTAGTAGACAGGCGGTCGGTAGTATATATATATATATATATATATATATATATATATATATATATATATATATATATATATATATATATATATATATATATATATATATATATATATATATATATATATACAGTATATATATATATGTGTGTGTGTGAGTGTAATATATATATATATATATATATATATATATATATATATATATATATATATATATATATATATTAGTATTTATATCAATAGACAGACAGATAGATAGATAGATAGATAGGTAGGTAGGTAGGTAGATATAGAAGAACCTATCACACTTACACAAAACAAAATGCGCTAGATAGATAGATAGACATTACATATATACATACATATATATACATTTATATCAATAGACAGACAGACATATAGATAGATAGATAGATAGATAGATAGATAGATAGATAGATATAGAAGAACCTATCACACATTAACCAAAATAAACTGCGCTAGATAAATATAGGTAGACCTAGAAGAACCTATCACACATTAACCAAAATAAACTGCGCGGGCCCAAGCCATCGTATTTTGAGTATGGAAACTCTCCTCTTATTCATTAAAGGCAGATCTCGACAAATCTGGCGAATCTCCTGTCGCTTGTCGGAATATAAAATGAAGCTTTGGATTGGAGCCAAAAAGCTGGAGTGTTCCGCTTTGACCGGAAATAGTTTTCAGTTTGATGTGTGTTTTATTCTACTTAACGCGAGGGCGTCAGAATATTATTATTATTATTATTATTATTATTATTATTATTATTATTATTATTATTATTACTTCTTCCTAATGAACACCGTATTCTTTGGAAGCTTGAATTTCAAGTCAGTGGCCCCTTTGGTGGGCTTATTCCATATGAATGGGTTTCATCTATTGAAATTGAATAATAATAATAATAATAATAATAATAATAATAATAATAATAATAATATTCTTTGGAAGCTTGGATTCTAAGTGGGCTTGGTCCATATAAATAGGTTTCATCTACTGAATAATAATAATAATAATAATAATAATAATAATAATAATAATAATAATAATAATAATAATAATAATAATAATAATAATAATATATTATTGCCCATTTTTCAAGTTTGCTGTGAACCATTGTGTCTTTTCTCAGAAGACTGCATCCTACAACATTGCTCCATATAAACGCTTTCTTCAGCTCCGTAATTAAATGATATACAGTGACTATTGATAGCTCTCCACTTCACCGGCGGTGGAATTTGCCGCTCTCTCCGCGCTCGGAGGATTGTTCTCGAAACTTCTCGAGAGCAGAAAGTTGGTTGCAACTGATCGTAGGAGCGTAGGAAGCTTTGAATGCCGCCATGTTGGTGAGTGTGATGATGTCTCGCAGTTGCATGGGCGATTTCAAGGGTTTTATCTCTCTAGTGAATCCGCGTTTTAGTTTTCTGTAAAAGAAAACTGTTGTGCCGGCTTTTGTCTGTCCGTCCGCACTTGTTTCTGTCCGCAATTTTTCTGTCCGCCCTCAGATCTTGAAAACTACTGAGGCGAGAGGGCTGTAAATTGGCATATTGATCATCCACCGTCCAATCATCAAACATACCAAATTGCAGCCCTCTAGCCTCAGTAGTTTTTATTTAATTTAAGGTTAAAGTTAGCTATAATCGTGCTTCTGGCAACGATATAGGCTAGGCCACCACCGGGCCGTGGTTAAAGTTTCATGGGCCGCGGCTCATACAGCATTGTACCGAGACCACCGAAAGATGGATCTATTTTTGGTGGCCTTGATTATACGCTGTAACGGCTGTACAGAAAACTCGATTGCGCCGAAGAAACCCCGGCGCATTTGTTTACGAATGTTTGTGTTTGTTCTCGAATGTTTGTTTCTCATGTGTTTACTTGTTATTTTAATTGTAAATGAATGCATCCACGTGGCAATTAATTTTCCTTTAACAGGCAATTGTTTTTTTCTCGAAAGTGTAATTTTAAAAATGTAACAGATTATTTTATGAAATGATTTTTTCCAATTCAGGTTTAAGCCTAACTTAAAGTTCATCATCCGTCCGGCAAACAAAGCTTCTTCTTCTTCTTCTTTTCTTCTTCTTCTTCTTCTTCTTCTTCTTCTTTTCTTCTTCTTCTTCTTCTTCTTCTGTTAAGGAACGTCAAGGAATCTTACGACATTGTGATATGTAATGTGTAAGCATTGTGATAAAAAATCGGAACACAAGTTTTATATCCAAAACTTGCTTCGTTTTGGCTTTGTGGTGGACTGTAGGCATTACTCAAGGTTCTTTGCAGCGTCCCTTCGGCCCCTAGCTGCAACACCTTTCATTCCTTTTACTGCACCCCCGTTCATATTCTTTCTTCCATCTGACTTTCCACCCTCTCTAACAGTTATTTCATAGTGTAGCTGCGAGGTTTTCCTTTCAGACCTTCTTACTGTCAATTTCCGTTTCAGCGCTGAATGACCTCATATGTCCCAGAGCTAGGCCATTGGCCTAAATTCTTTATTTCTATTTTCCATTGGGCTTTATTGCTTTGAGAGAAGTGATTCCTATATCTTCCTAATCACTGACATACACTTTATCTTGCAGTGCAATGTGTGCTGTTTTCCTTTCCCAATTCCTATGGATTTTTTTTTTACATAGATGATCGGTGAACGATAACATTATGGGTGGTGGAAGAAAGGAAATATGTGATATATATTGGCATCTGGCCATAAATGTAATGGACGATGGTTGGATGAAAAATGTTGCAGGATAGGCGAATAAGGGGAGGCAGCAGGATGAATACAAATGATTTGGAAAGCGAGAGAAGTTTCCCCTGGAATTCAGAGCTGGAATATGTTAAGGGACTGTTTAGCCAGTTATGGTTTATGAAGGTCTTTTGTGGATGCTAATTTCGAATGAAAGAAAAAGGTTGAAGTTGAGGTTCTGGAGATGAAATATGTATCTATACACACACACACACACACACACATATATACGCAGTGAAGTTTTGTAAATTTTATTTTAGTTGTAAAGATCAGCCAGTGTTTTGAGATGGTTTGGTCTTGTAGAGAGAACGGAGGACGATAGGTTTTGGGGGGAACGATTATGTAATTTTAAAATTTCGATAGACGGTCATTGTAATATCATCGGTTTTCATTACCTAAGTCGCCTGTCATTGTAAAAATATGTAAGAAATATTTTGATTTATGGTGAATCAGGAAGACTTTTACCCTATCTGGAACCAATTTATAATTGAAGAGATTAAGGCGATAGACAGTATCAGTAAGTAATGGTAGATATTTATTTTTTTATTTTTTATACTTGCATAAATTTCTCTTCTTATCAAGTGTCTCATCGATTTTGCTGCCTCAATAAGAGAAGTTAAATAATGGAGAGACGACTTAAGAGTATGCAAAACACTAAGAAGTGATTCGGTAGCTATTTTAATTTTTCTCTTCTAGACTTGAATGAATTCCCCTTCTCATTAAGTCTGCCCTAAAATGGAAGATTGCAGTATCTGCAAAAATACAAAACTGAGAAAAATGGTAGATACTGCAGTTTTCCCTTGCCTTACTGCTGATTTTGCAGATACTGCAAATGGGACCCCCCTAAATAAAGCACTGAAGAATCATTCTGAAACTGCAGTAACTTGTGTATTAGTGTTTCCCGAGCCCAGTAGGTGGCATAATATATCAATTTTGAAAATTTTTGCAGATACTGCAGTTTTCCATTTTAGAGCAGAAGTGTCTCATCGATTTTGCAACCACAATAAAAGAATTATGAAAAGCCGGCTTAAGCTAATACGGTACAGCAAGAAATAATTTCCTATTTACGAGAATATTCAGATCCACAGATACCGCAGATTGCATCGACGCTTTCCGATTTAAGCCGTCATATCCAACGCTGGTGAATATTGCAGTTCTGACGGGGACCACTTTGCTAATCAGCTGAAAAGCAAGTTAGCGGATTTGACCTCGGCGCGGAATCGCCACGGGGCGAATTTATTTTCAGTGTAATTGATCGCTTGAATATTTTAGCGAATTTCACTGCGGTAGCAACAGGGCGAATTGAATTCGATAATAATTTAATGTTTTATCTTTGATACGGGTCGGGGATTTCGTGTTGAAACTTTTACACGATAATAACCTTTCGAATTGATGAATTGAATTGAATGTAGAATTTAGGCCAAAGGCCAAGCACTGGGACGTATGAGGTCATTCAGCGCTGAAACGGAAATTGACAGTAGAAAGGTTTGAAAGGTGTAACAGGAGGAAAACCTCAAAGCAGTCGCACTATGAATCAATCGTTAGGAGAGGGTTGAGGAAAGTAAGATGGGAGAAAGAGAATATGAAAGGAGGTACAGTAAAAGGAACGAAAGGGATTGTGGCTAGGGGCCATGGAAGGCACGCTGCGAAGAACCTTAACTAATGCCTACAGTGCACTGCGTGAAAGGTTATTTACAAATAAATGAGATATCTCTGATGAAGCAAATATCAGTGCTTAAGTTTTTCACATCTTAATAAGACAATTTTGATGATAATTTTTTTTCAGTTAATGAGACATTTTTAACGATGCATTTTTCTGTGCATGAGTTATTCACGAATGAATGCATTTTTGACGATGCATTTTCCAGTGAATAATAAGTTATTCACGTTACACATTCTCGGGGCAAGAAGGGAATCCTCCTTATTAAAAATTAACTCCTATGTCTTTGACATTTCAAAAAATGGCCGAGTTCACGCAATCTCTTTTCCAGTTTCAGATGGATCTGTTTTTTAATTTCTTTTATATGAATATTGTATAACCAGTGACTGAAAAATGATATACTGCAGTCATATTCTTTTGCTTGCCTCATTATTATAGTTTTCTGTAAAAGAAATCTGTTGGGCTGGTGTTGTCTGTCCGTCCGTACTTCATTCTGCTTGCAATTTTTCTGTCCGCCCCCAGATCTTGAAAGCTAGTGAGGCTAGAGGGCTGCAAATTGGTAGGTTGATCATCCACCCTCCAGTCATCAAACATACCAAATTGCAGCCCTCTAGCCTCAGTGGTTTTTAAGAGCTGAGGGCGGACAGAAAAAGTGCGGACGGACAGACAAAGTGCGGACGGACAGACAAGGCTAGCACAATAGTTTTCTTGTACAGAAAACTAAAAATGGGATGATAAAAGTACCGGATAATAGAAGTAGATTCAGAGTATCACACGTCGTAGACTTGCAAAAGAATTCATTAGGAAACATAACGGTTCATCGCTAATTCTTCCTTTCTGACGAGATAAAATATCTCTCTACGCTTGTATCCCTACGGACATTATTTGATTTTCTCTCGTTTATTATTGAGCTCCAGGATAAGCTGGAGATTTTAAAGCTTTTTTTGATTGAAATTTATGACTCAGTTCTAAGAAATGTCATCGTCCACCCCACTTTGTAATTTCTTGTAAAGAAAACGGGGACTTGACGTTTTCCTTACATCGAGGAGTAACTTTGATACATTCCAGATTAGCTGGCGCACCATTGTATAATCACATTACCATCAAGGTCTATAATAGTACGGATTTTTAACAAAATCATTAATGTTATTCAGCAGATGAATCTTATTCATACGGAACAAGCACGCCAAAGGTGACTGACTTGAAATTCCAAGCTTCCAAAGAATGTTACCGTGTTCATTAGGAAGAGGTAAGAGTAGGACGCCGTATATTTGATCATCTCAATGGCAGCGTGATCTGTCGCCATCACAGATGTTTGTCAACAGTGGGTTTTACAACTCTGATAGAGGGCTGCAATTTTGGTATGTTTGATGACTGGAGGGTGGATGGTCAACATACCAATTTGCAACCCTCTAGCCTCAGTAGTTTTTATGATCTGAGGACGGACAGACAAATAGCCGTCTCAGTAGTTTTCTTTTACAGAAAACTAATAAAAGTACGAGAAACAAATTGAGAATTCTATGTAGCTGTCGAGGCAGAGACAACGCAGTGAATAAACAAACTCTTTTCTCTTTTGTCCTAAGAGGCGGTATCTGACCTTGTCTTCATTACAGGCGCGAGAATAGGATCCCGGACGAGGGGAATAGGATCTTTATCTCCTAGCCTCCTCCTCCTCCTCGAGGAATGCCAGGGAGCGAGGAGGAGGAGGAGGAGGAGAAAGGGAAGAGGGGAATGAGAAGGAGAGGAGATGAAAATCGAGGAAATTGAGATAACTGAGGGAATGGTTTAATTGAGGGTGAATTCAAAGCGGCCTTGCTTGTGTTACTGCTGGAATAGGAGCGGAGGAATTTCAAATCTCGAGGAGGAAGTCATCAAGTTTGGAGTAAGAAGAAGAAGAGGAGGAGGAGGAGGAGGAGGAGGAGGAGGGCTTAGGGGAATGGAGGGTGAAGCTAGACTAAGAATAAGAAGAAGAAGAAGAAGCTTGGTAATCATTTGAACAACTAGGAAATTCTTCTGATAATTGAATAAACAAAAATAATTTTTTTGTTTTCAAGTCATTGTCGTGTCTTTATCAACATTATAATGTTCATATTTCAAACGTGGTGGTGGGGATTTTATTGGACATTACTACTGACATCGTTCTTACAAGTATGTTTTTGCCAACGGTGCTTCATGTGTTTAAGAAAGTAGATTTATTACATGAACTTCTATAAATGTTTCTTCCATTGGAATCTGAATTTTTTTTTTACAGTGTTTCATTTTTTAAAAATTTTACTTTCCTTCCATAAACCTGCTTTATCATTTATGTTTTACTTTTGGAAGCAACCAAGATTTATTTTTTATATTTCTTTCTGGAGACACGAACAGCTACAGAATACTAAAACCACTTTACAATTTGACTCTCCTTTCATAAACCTGCTTTATCATTTAGTTCCGCATTGTCCTTCCCCAATGTTTTACTTCTTCGAGAACCTGAGAGATTTACTTTCTCTATTTCTCTCTGGAGACACGAGCGTCATCATCGAGCTTGGACACTTGAACACATCTCTCGCGGCGAAGCCTTGGTCCAAGTAGGCATCAGGGTCGACCTGCTGAGACGCTCTCTCCTCCTTCTTCTCCTTCTCCTTCTCCTGCCGTCTTCCTGGAATCCGCTAATGAAATTGATAGCATTTTTGTGTTGTTTTGTAAATGTCAAGATTGTGAAGGGTTGTGCTAGGTACGGTAGCGGAGATGGATGTGATTTGTTGTGGCAGATATTAAAGAAAAAAGATTATAAATGGTTGACCAGATGAATCGGGAGGAAAGATATGGAAGTGTTTAATTATTTCAGATATGTACGGGATGTGTGTGTGTATATATATATATATGTGTGTATGTATATATATATATAGTATGTATATTATATATATATATACACACGTATACATACATATATTCATACATACATATATAAATAGTTTACCAAACTTGTCATGTACCTCTCTGGTAAAACTTAATCTTTTATAACCGTCGTATAGATTGTCGGGATTAGTGACCATAAAAACGTCTGAATATATAGATATGTACAATTTTCATTAGCATAGACGCTGACAGTTTATTCCATCGAGAACTCATTAATCTCATGATTTGAATTTATTGTTTGTTTACAAAATAAATAAATAAAATAAACTAATAAAAAGAATTTAATCTCATCTGAGTCAAAGCTGAGCGCTTTGCACAGAAAAATAAATAAATAAAATACATGTAAACAAATAATAAAATCCACCAACCGACGCCATTTCCAGACGCATGCGCAGAAACCCTTAACATCACATCGAGATGTCGACCCCTTTCCGTAATCACGCTGTGCTCAATTCACTTCAATCTCGCGACAGTCTAGCATTGCCTGAATATTAATCCTCGTCCCTGCAAATCATTCATGGGTGTGTCCTCTCATTTGTGCCAGCAACGCCAGGGTATACATTCAAAACCCCACTTGTAATTTCACGAAAGTAAGAAGACTTCTTTGGAAGAAGAAGAAGAAGAAGCAGAAAGATGAATCAATGTTGACACGATGCACGATAACTTCGTATCAATTACCGCAGCGTGGGAGGTAGATTATGGCTTTGAAGAAGCCTTAATTTTTTTTTTTTCCAGGTTACCGCTTTTTCTGCGTGATGTTTTGACCTGGTTTTGATTTTTACAAAATGAGGATAGTAAAAAAACTAGAGACATATAGTTTTACATACAATACATATATATATATATATATATATATATATATATATATATATATATATACATATATACATATAAATATGTATTTATATACATACATACATATAAATATGTATGTGTATATATATATATATATATATATATATATATATATATATATATATATATATATAGCAAGTAAAATTATATGGTTCAATTTTTTCACTATTTTTATTGACTTATCAGCCCAAACTTTATAATTCTCTTCATCTTCTTGTTTTCCTTGTATTTTCTTTAATCAGTTTTTATCCTCAAAAGCCCACATTTATTTATAAAATATATATACATCTGCTTTCAGAAAATTCCGTAGCTTTGTATTTAATTCGCACATTATTAATAAAAATATCCAGGCAGATCCATCAAACTCTTCATCGTTCAGCCCAGTAAAATTCCTATTATTCCTGATCCATCTTTACGCTTTTCTTACGGTCTGGAAGACGCCCCCATTCCAGGCAGTATTCCGCCCACCTCCCACGCCCACGCCCATCCTCCATCCTCCATCCTCCAAAGACGTCAAGGTGATGGAGAGCCTCAATTCTTCTTCCATCGGAAGCCCCTTTGTCTTCGCCATTCCTTCATCTCTATTAACCGCTTCAATAAATAAACTAAATTCCCTTCACCCCCCCCTTCTCCCCACTCCCCTCTCCGTCCTTCTTTTCACCATCTCACCATTTTTTTATTATTATTTTTAGTTTTCTGTAAAGGAAAACTGTTGAGATGGCTATTTTTTGTCTGTCCGTCCGCACTTTTCCTGTCCGCCCTCGGATCTTAAAAACTACTGAGGCTGGAGGGCTGCAAATTGGTATGTTGATCGTCCACCCTCCCAGTCATCAGACATGCCAAATTGCAGCCCTCCAGCCTCGGTCGTTTTTAAGATCCGAGGGTGGGCAGAAAAGGTGCTGACCCAAAAAGTGCAAACGGAAAAAAGTGCGGATAAAAGAAATGCAGACAGATAAAGATCGGACGGACAGACAAAGCCGGCACAGTAGTTTTCTTTTACAGAAAAACTAAAAATATTAAGTATTAAAAAAATTTAATATTATACCACTTGAACGTATAAACACGCACACACACATCTTGCAGATTAAATAGTGAGACAGGCTCACTCCAGGACACTAGTAAATAACGCTCACGCCTCCCGAATTCCGTTCTGACCCGCATATTTCCGGCGTTTTTGGTGGATCCTTTTTAATAATTCACAAGACTCTCTCTCTCTCTCTGGGGCGAATATATACTTCCCCGGAAGACCAGGCTTGAAAAATAAGACCACACTGAAAATAAGACCACGTCAAAAATAAGAACACAGCAAAAATAAGACCATGCCAAAAGTAAGGGCACACCAAATATAAGAGCACGCCAAAAATAAGACCATGGCAAAAATAAGACCACACTAAAAATAAGACTACGCCAAAAAATATGACCACACCAAAAATAAGAGCACGCCAAAAATAAGACCACACCAAAAATAAGACCACGCCAAAAATAAGACTTCACCAAAAATATGACCACAACAAAAATAAGACCACAAAAAATAAGACTACGCCAAAAATATGACCATGCCAAAAATAAGACCACACCAAAAAATAAGACCACACCAAAAAATAAGACCACCAAAAAAGACCACAAGACCACACCAAAAATAAGATCACCCTAAGAATAAGGCCTCCAAAAAAAACTAAAAACATGATCACACCAAAAATAAGACCACGCCAGAAATAAGACCACCCTAAGAATTAGGCCTCACAAAAAACATGACCACACTAAAAACATGATCACACCAAAAATAAGACCACACCAAAAATAAGACCACACCAAAAATAAGACCACGCCAAAAATAAGCCAAAAATAAGGCCACACCAAACAATAATGTCTGCATGAACATTGTTAGGTAGAAGGGATTAATCTTGAGTTAGCGGACCGACAGTAGCAACCTAAAACTTTTGGGGGGAATTTGGGACACATCAAGCGCTTTGGTATGTAAATTATGACTGGGAGCTACAGGTCTTATTTTTTTCTTTTTAATGATGTTGTAACAGAACACAGAAGAATATGTTAATTGTAGTTTTCTGGTACGTGGGAAATGTTGGAAAATAAGATGACTTTGTTGTACAAGGGTATACTACTTTCATTTCTTATCAGTCTTTGAAAAATATTAGACATAATGTATCATCTCATGTCAGTGTTTGAAAAATATTAGACATAATCTATCATCTCATATCAGTCTTTGAAAAATATTAGACATAATGTAGCATCTCATGTCAGTCTTTGAAAAGTATTAGACATAATCTATCATCTCAGATCAGTCTTCGAAAAATATGAAAAATATTAGACATATGCATCATCTGATAAATTCGTAGACCTTACGAAGATAGACATAAGGAAAAATCGAACGTTTGAATTTGAAGAAAACTCGAGCAAGTGGTTCATATGAAATTAAAGAAATATACAGCCTATGTTTATTTCCACAAACGTGTACTGGACCAATTGAAGAGTTAAATATTAAAGCTTGGCATTAATGTTCAAATATTCACTAAAAAATATTTTAGTGTGAGTTTTATTTGTAAATTTTCCCTTACAGGCTTTTCAGTCTGATGTGATGAACTTAGTTAGGGATGTGCTTAGGAATCAGCATAGAAGGATCTCTCTCTCTCTCTCTCTCTCTCTCTCTCTCTCTCTCTCTCTCTCTCTCTCTCTCTCTCTCTCTCTCTCTTACACAAGACAAGGCTTCCTGGAAAACTAATACGGAAGTTTCAGTGAATGGTCCTATAGTCCCGGAAACTCTTCCATCTCACGCCTATTCTCTTCTGCTGTGCTTTTATATGACTACTTATAAGAACAGCACAGGAGTGAGAGAGAGAGAGAGAGAGAGAGAGAGAGAGAGAGAGAGAGAGAGAGAGAGAGAAGTGCTCTGGTATCCAGAAATTTTTGGCTGATTCTAGGCGTGTCTGAGGAAAAGAGAGAGAGAGAGAGAGAGAGAGAGAGAGAGAGAGAGAGAGAGAGAGAGAGAGAGAGAGAGAGAGAGAAAACAGAAATTTTTTTGGTATCGCCAGAAAGACATTCTGGAAGTCTGAGAGAGAGAGAGAGAGAGAGAGAGAGAGAGAGAGAGAGAGAGAGAGAGAGAGAGATTTTTGGTATCTGAACCTGACATATATATATATATATATATATATATATATATATATATATATATATATATATATATATATATATATATATATATATATGTACATATATAGAGAGAGAGAGAGAGAGAGAGAGAGAGAGAGAGAGAGAGAGAGAGGACACATATTACTGGCATAATGTCCAAATATTATAGATGATATTGAAGGCTATTGTACTTTAGGCCTAGGCTTGCCATTTGAATTTTTATTCCGTTCTGTGAGTGCTTCAGGATATATGAGAACGCCGCAATGACTGTCAAATAGCTTTGTATAGTAGGAGTCCTTGAAGGGTCAAATAAATAATAATGTTTTTAGATAAAAAATCACATAATTTCAACTGCACATTTTTCTGTCCGCCCTCAGATCTTAAAAACTACTGAGGCTAGAGGGCTGCAAATTGGTATGTGGATCATCCACCCTCCAATCATCAAACCTACCAAATTGCAGCCCTCTAGCCTCAGTAGTTTCTATTTTATTTAAGGTTAAATTTAGCCATAATCGTGCGTCTGGCAACGATATAGGTTTTCCTCCTGTTACACCTTTCAGACTACCTACTCTCAATTTCCTTTCCAGCGCTGAATGACCTTACAGGGCAATTTTGTATTCCATTCCATTCTGTTATCACATTCCCCGACATCTTTGCTTTTCGGAAGGTTGGAACCACTGATCTTCTAGCACAATTTAGTAGAGACTATAATAACTTATGAAATATTTAATCAATAAACGCCCCTGCCCCCAAGTTGCACGTGCCAATTCAAAAAAAAAAAAAAAAAAAGGAGAAGTCGGCATCAAAGATTTTTTTATCCAGGCTCTGCTGAATCCGGTCGGGACCCTTTGATCTTCCGACATTAAAGCGCCCTGGTGTAATTCATACGAAATTCAAAAGATACGAAAAGAAACCTAATTGAAAATATTATTATTTTTTTTTAATGGCGATGCGAATCAGAGAGATCTCGTTACGTTCGATGATGGGAAAGGTGGTGAATATGACTCTCGCTACAATGCGTAGGTAATTCAGTTATTGCTAATTGAATTAAAAAGAATAAACATTGCAATAATCTTAGTCAAAGGGATGGTGCTTTTTTTTTTTTGAGAGTCACTGATCCGTTCGGATTCATCATAAAAATGGCTTTTTTGTTTTCGGTAAGAGAAAACTATTGTGCCGGCTTTGTCTGTCCGTCCGCACTTTTTTCCTGTCCGCACTTTTTCTGGACACTTTTCTGTCCGCAATGTTTTCTGTCCGCACTTTTTTCCTGTCCGCACTTTTTTCTGGACACTTTTCTGTCCGCACGTTTTTCCGTCCGCACATTTTTCTGTCCGCACTTTTTTCCTGTCCGCACTTTTTTCCGTCCGCACATTTTCCTGTCCGCACTTTTTTTCCTGTCCGCACTTTTTTCTGTCCCCAGTTTTTCTGTCTGCACTTTTTTTCTGTACACTTTTTCTGTCCGCACTTTTTCTGGACATTTTTTTTCTGTCCGCACTTTTTTCTTTCAGCTCTTTTTCTGTCCGTACTTTTATTTGTCCACACTTTTTCTGTCCACACTTTTTCTGTCCGCTCATTTTCTGTCCGCACTTGAAAACTACTGAGGTTAGAGGGCTGCAAATTGGCATGTTGATCATCCACCCTCCAATCATCAAACATACGAAACTGCAGCCCTCTAGCCTCAGTAGTTTTTATTTTATTTAAGGTTAAAGTTAGCCATAACCGTCCTTCCGGCAACGATGTAGACCAGGCCACCACCGGGCCGTGGTTAAAGTTTCACGGGCAGCGGCTCATACAGCATTACACCCAGACCACCGGAAGATAGATCTATTGTTACCAATCTTTTGTTAGTGTCTCTATAAGTAAAAATCCCTTCCCTTGAGATATCCAATATGGCAACCGCAGGAAAATGGATAAAAAAAAAATAATAAAAAAAATAGGCCTGGTGGGAATATCACAGGAGATGGAAATTGCCATAGAAAAACGTTCAGGGCTAAATAGAATTTGTATTTGTTCTTTCCCTAAACAGCTGTTGGTGGCATTAGACTCCGTTTAGATATTCCGGAGGCGTAGCGAGAGTATATTTTAACCAGTATTACTTTTATTTATTTATTTGTTTTTTGGGTTTTGTAGCAACAAGGCCAACCATTCTTTTATATAGTTTTTTTTTTTTTGGTAGTAACAGTTCCAGCCCATATTTCCCGTTCTTTTAATTTGTATTTACCGATGTTATCGTTATTAATATTTACTAATCTCTTTTTGTTATTAATATCACTAAATTTTTTCGGTTGTTTTTGTAATGACAAAGCCGGCTCCATATTTTCTGTTTCGTTTTGAATTTGTGTTTACTAAATTTTTTTCAGTTGTTTACCGTTGTTATTATTATTATTAATATTTATTAAACTTTTTGATATTATTATTATTATTATTATTATTATTATTATTATTATTATATTATTATTATTATTATTATTATTGACAAAATACAAATTTTTCTTATTTTTGTTAGGAGGCTTAGACTGATTTATATGCTCAAAACAGAGAGAGAGAGAGAGAGAGAGAGAGAGAGAGAGAGAGAGAGATTATTATTATTATTATTATTATTATTATTATTATTTTTTATTATTATTATTATTATTATCATGTCTGTTGCTGAAATACACTTTTTCTTGTTTTTGTGAGGAAGCCGAGATGCATGTAGATGAGAGAGAGAGAGAGAGAGAGAGAGAGAGAGAGAGCATAAGGACCTGTATTGTCAGTCTTTTCACCTCAAGTTCCCAAGTTATCAGATTATCAAACTGGATTGTCTAACTTTGGAGAAAAAAATCTATTTCAATTATGGCAAAGTTATTATGATAAAAAGGTGGTATAAAAATGATTAACATATCTTAATTAATATCATGTGATCACCTCTCTCTCTCTCTCTCTCTCTCTCTCTCTCTCTCTCTCTCTCTCTCTCTCTCTCTCTCTCTCTACGCTATGACTAACTAATTATAAACAGGTGGTATAAAAAATGATTAACATATCTTGATTAATATCATGCGATTACCCCCTCTCTCTCTCTCTCTCTCTCTCTCTCTCTCTCTCTCTCTCTCTCTCTCTCTCTCTCTACATTATGACTAACTTATTATGAAATGGTGGTATGAAAAAATATCAACATATCGCAAATAATATCATGCGATGACCCATCTCTCTCTCCATCTCTCTCTCTCTCTCTCTCTCTCTCTCTCTCTCTCTCTCTCTCTCTCTCTCTCTCTCTCTCTCTGAGCAGTTTGAAAGATCCCCTGAAAATTCTCATGTTAAGAACTAGCTGAGAATTTTTGCTTTATTGGAGAAATTATGTTTTAGTCTGTTAAGGACCCAATAATTCTTATGTCCGAAATATTGAGAGTTACCTCCATACTGCATTTTAAAAGCGTAATAATACGTGCATTCTGACGTGTCCTTGTTCCGTGTCCTTGATTCGTGTCCTTGCGAATTTGTAAGCATTATATATATATGTATATATATCTATATTTATATATATATATATATATTATATATATATATATATATATATATATATATATATATATATATATATATATATATATATATATATACAGATTCCTTTTGGGCAGCCTTTCCGCCGTCGTCAAATTATTGATTCATAGCTTCGTCTAGACATCTTTTTGCATGTTGCAATAGACCTTGGGACTGCTTTGTGCATCCGACCTCGTATCGATCGGAGGGAGGGAAGGTCCGGAATGAGTTGGGCCTTGCAAATTTTGAATTGTAGAAAATGGGTGGTTTTGATTATAAAATGGGTGAATTTGGTATAGATAATGGGTAATTTTTGTTTTGTAAAATGGGTTATTTACCGTTAGTAAATGGGTGATATATTGTAGAAAATGGGTGATTTTGTTATTTTCTTATAGAAAATGGGAGATGTCTATTTAGAAAATAGGTGATTTTTTATAGAAAATGGGCGAGTTATTTTGTTATAGAAAATGGGTGAGTTTGTTTTGAAAATGTGTGATTTCTTTTTAGAAAATGGGTGATTTTGTTTTAGAAAATGGGTGATTTTGTTTTAGAAAATGGGTGATTTTGTTTTAGAAAATGGGAGATTTCTTTTTGTAAAATGGGTTATTTTGTTTTAGCTTCAGTTGTTTTTATTTTATTGAATGTTAAATTTAGCCTTAACCGTTAATATTTTAATGTTAAATTTTTTCGTTCCTTTGGCAGAAGATATGATTTAAGCGAAGGAGGGAATAGTGGATTATCGTTTGACCTTTCCCAATAAGTTTATGACGCGTGAAGAAATATTATGCCCAACTCTAAAACATTTCTCTCTCTTGCAATCGGTGAGTTCAGTTAAAAGTTTCAAGCCTTAAAACCTTCATTACTTATAAATGTGAACAAATGTAACCTCTCTTGAATTACAGATTTACAAAGGAACCGAAATCATTTCTCAAAACTTGGAGTTGAATCGAAATATCCCCAAATCCTTGGTCTTCTTGATTGAAATTGGATACATAATTAAGTGAATGAGGTAGATACTTATATGTAAAAACAATGTTATACTTGGACCTAAATCAACTTGAGACAGAACTGAAATCATTTTAAATAAGAAAAATATGCGTTTTCTGTAACAGCGTATACGTTGTATGAACCTCAGCCACGACTCATGCAATTTAACAGCTGTAGTGGTTTGTGTTGCTGTTGTAATTGCCAGACGCACGATCGTGTTAACTCTTAACCTTGAAATGAATAAAATCTACTGAGGCTACAGGGCTGCAATTTGGTACGTTTGGTGACTGGACGGTGGATGACCAACATACCAATTTGCAGCCTTCTAGCCTCAGTAATTTTCAAGATCTGAGGGCGGACAGATAGAGTGCGGACGGACAGACAAAGCCTGCACAATAGTTTCCTTTGACAGAAAGCTAAAAAACGCCTGGAGTTTAATCGAAATATCCCCCAAACTTTTGCCCTCGAGTGAAACGATGAATAATAAATGAATGAGCTGGAAGAAGGCTACAAATATTGTTTTATATTACCGCCGTATTGGCAGAAGTTGGGGAAAGATCGATGGAGCTGACGTGCTTCTTGAGAGATGAAACGATAATCAATTTTGAATAAATTCGGTGGATAAAGAGATAGATAGATCGATAGACCGATTGATAGGTAGATAGATAGATGCAAATAGATAGATCGAGAGAGATATATATAGATAGATACAGATAGACTGATCGATAGATCAATAGATAGATAGAAAGATAGATCGATAGATAGATAGATAGATAGATAGATAGATCGATAGATAGATAGACCGAGAGAGATATATATAGATAGATACAGATAGACTGATCGATAGATCAATAGATAGATAGAAAGATAGATCGATAGATATATAGATAGATACAGATAGACAGATCGATACCTCAATAGATAGATCGACGATCGATCGATCGATAGATATAGATAGATCGATAGGTGGATAGATAGATCGGCCTTTAGCCTAAAATCTATCTTCATTCATGAAAGCTTTCATTGCTCTGGATATTGTCAAATTTTGCAGAATATATATATATAGAATATATATATATATATATATATATATATAATGTAATATATATTTTATCTATATGTATATATATACATATAAATAATATATATATTTTATTTATATGTATATATATACATATATAAATATAATATATATATATATATATATATATATATATATATATACAAAATCTTTATAGATGGAACGCTAAAGATATTAATATTCCAGTAATCAGTGAGATTGGATCTTTAATCATAGCTTTTATAACAGAAGTAATTGATGAATGATTCATAATGTGTGAGCATTAATTCTCTCAGGCTATCATGATTAGCTATAGGAGTGATCCCTTATTGATCTCTCTCTCTGTACTCTCTCTCTCTCTCTCTCTCTCTCTCTCTCTCTCTCTCTCTCTCCTCTCTCTCTCTCTCTCTCTCTCTCCTCTGACAGCCAGGTATTTAATTCATTCCTTAGATCGACTGGTAGATTGAATTTTTATGGAAACGTCTCTGTAATATATATATATATATATATATATATATATATATATATATATATATATATATATATAATATATATTTATATATAAATATGTATATTTAATTAAATATTTATGTATAAATAATTTATATATATATATGTATTTTAAATAAATATTTACATATATATAATATATATACATGTATTTATATATAATTATATATATATATATATTATATATATACATACATACATTCATACACATGATACAATGTCCCCCCAATAAGGGCACAGAGATTAAGAGCCCTAAACACCCCCTCCTCTTATAATATAAAATAAATTATAAACTTCCCAGAATCCACTTCAATACCCACGCACAAACTCTACCCACCACATTAAAAAAAAAAATGTGGAAATGACATCGACGGCTGTTATTTTTATCATCATAATCTGATATCGAAATCGAGCACTATTTCCCGTTTCTCCATTTCCTTCGTATTATCCACATCCCCGGTAATCCACTGAGCCAAACGATTCCCATCATGGAATGGAGGTCGCGTGATTCCACATGTAATTTGTGTTGCAATGAGCCAATGCTCCCTAATTTTGTCCTGTGTTCCTCGACGGGCGTTTGAGGTTTTAAAATTCCTGGATTTCTTCTGCTTTGTTTTATCTTTCTGTAAAAGAAAAGTATTGTGCCGGCTTTGCCAGTCCGTCCGCAGTTTTTCTGTCCGCCCTCAGATCTTAGAAACTACTGAGGCTAGAGGGCTGCAAATTGGTTTGTTGATCATTCACCCTCCGATCATCAAGCATACCAAATTGCAGCCCTCTAGCCTCGATAGTTTTTAATTTAATTTAAGGTTAAAGTTAGCCATAATCGTGCGCCTGGCGGTGTCTAGGAAAGGCCGGCACCGGCCGTGGGCTGAAAGCGTCATGGGCTACGGCTCATTAAGCATTATGCGCTGTACAGAAAACTCGATTGCGCCGAAGAACTTTTTCGGTGCATTTTTACTTTTTCTTTTGTGTATTTTGTCTCTTTTGCAATATTTTTTCTCTAATTTGTATATATATATATATATATATATATTATATTATATATATATATATATATATATATATATACATATATATAACATACATACATACATTTATACACATATATATACATATATATATATGTATGTGTATATATATATATATATATATATATATATATATATATATATATGATATAAGTTTCATGCTTATGATTTCCATACTAAAAGGAAATCACATTACTATGCTCCGTTTGTGGCTTCCTCCAACCACCTCATAATTCTCCAGCAATTTCTCCTTCTTCCTGAGGCTTAATCTCCTTCTCCCTCCTCCACCACCACCACCACCTAACACACACTCATCTCCCCCTCCCCCCCCCCTCAAAGTCATACATGTAATGGCTGGGCTTTACCCTCAATTAATCTGTCAACTCCAGTTATCTTCCCTTCCCTTCTCCTCATCACCGTTAATTCTCTTCTTCTTCTTCTTCTTCTTCTTCCCTCTTTCTTCAGTGGTCTTAGAAAGAAGGAATCGCGTCCACCTGAGTATATTATATTTATTTTGTGTGGTATATCTTCTTCTTGGTTTTTATATATATATAATATTATATATATATATTTAAAAAATTAAGGTTTTAATTCCAGGCTCTCCGGAGCCACTTGGCCAGACTTTTAAAAAACCCTCTGGCGCTATAATGACTGCGGCAATTACTGGATACTGTTTGTTCCCGCTTCTATTTTTCGAACACCAACCTCATGTTTTGAAGCTAATTCAACCGGACGTTATTTTTCTCTGAGCGTAGAAAAATTTGCCGAGAGCTTCGGTTATTTTCCGCCTGTATCAGGTGGCTGTTCCCCGGTCAGGTATTAATGATCGAAATTTGGTGAATTTTTGTCTTCTATAAATGTATGGTCATTAGTGTCGGTTCGAGAATAGCTGATGATGTGTTTATTATAGGACGGATCCGGGAAAAATTGTTGTTATTTCTTTGGAACGGTTAATGACCGTATATTGCAACAGAGCCGAGTGTGATTAAGCCTTTCCGACGTGAAAACATTTGGAATATTTTTCAGACCTTCCAAATTAAGCGTCAGAGAACTGAATTGAACTGATTTGAATTGAATATAGAATTTAGGCCAAAGGCCAAGCACTGGGGCCCATAAGGTCATTCAGCGTTGAAATGGAAATTGACAGCAAAAGGTTTGAAAGGTGTAACAGAAGGAAAACCTCAAAGCAGTTGCACTATGAGTCAATTGTTAGGAGAATGTTGAGGAAAGTAAGATGGAAGAAAGAGAATATGAAAGGAGGTACAGTAAAAGGAACGAAAGGGGTTGCAGCTAGGTGCCTAAGGAAGGCACACTGCAAAGAAGCTTAAATAATGCACCTCTGACGGCGCTACGCCCCTACGGGATTTCCAAATTCAGTGTCAGGTCATTTTCATTTATTCCGGCTAAAACGAGACGCTAATTCATATCAGTGAAACCTTTCATTTTTTTGAAATATTGATATAATCTTTCTAAATACCTTTGCAGGACTCGTTACCTTAACAAGTATTTATACGCTTTCAGTTAATCTTGAATTCATGGAACAGTAATATAAAAGATTTTAAATTCCTCTTTTGAAATATTAATATAATCTTTCTAAATGCCATCGCAGGACGCGTTCCCTCAATAAGTATTTGTACGATTTCAGTTAATCTCTAATTCATGGAACAGGAAGATAAAAAGATTTCAAATTATCCACTTGAGAAAGTCAGCCATTCTGGATTGCTACCATTCCTGGAAATTCTACAAAGCCACACTTTTCCGAAATTATATAATTTTTAAAAATAATTTTTTTTATTCAGTGGGATTTCAACATCTCCCGCGAAATATATACAATAAATTCGCCACTGAAGAAGGAGGAAGGAGCGTGATGGATCTATCTATGCAAATTAGCATACAGCATTGTCGCTTTTCTTCTGTTGCGGGACGCCTTTCTTTGTGGGGGTGGCGTTAGTGGGGGCGATTTGCATAAGTGTGTTTTGGGATGAAGTGATGATGAAGCGGCATGTGGTAAAAAAAAAATATATATATATATATACATACATACATACACACATATTATAACTGGTAAGTTCTATGTAAGGTATTCCCGAGGAATAGTGATTTAGATATTAAACGATATTTGTGGCATAATATTTGTGAGTAAATATATACATACAGTATCTCTCTCTCTCTCTCTCTCTCTCTCTCTCTCTCTCTCTCTCTCTCTCTCTCTCTCTCTCTCTCTCTCTCTCTATATATATATATATATATATATATATATATATATATATATATATATATATATATATATATCAATATATATACACATACACACACACTAGGTTTTTCTTACAATAACTCCTCAAACTGCTACAAATTCCTAACTCGTTTTACGAAAAGAAACACAAAATATCCAGCACATATAATGTCACCGCCTTCTAAAGACACTACAATCACCCAAGAACTTTCCTTTTCCTTCCTTTCTTTAATACCTCCAAGCACGAAAGAGGAGGAGGAAGAGAATAAAAAAAAGAAAATACATCCTTTTCCTCGCATCCTGATTGACATTTATGTCCTCTCTCCTGTCCGTCCAGGCGGAGGAGAGAGATGTGACCTCGTTTAACCCAGTCTTTCCTCACGGGATTTGCCCTCGAGGTCAGGGGAGATATTAAGTGGCTTCTGAATTTTGACGTTTTAATCTTTCAGTTATTTTTAATCGCTTGACTCTAGTAATTTTAGGCTCGGAGGAAAGTGCATTGAGAGAATTTCTGATTCTCTCTCTCTCTCTCTCTCTCTCTTCTCTCTCTCTCTCTCTCTCTCTCTCTCTCTCTCTTTCTCTCCTATTGTTTTGTTTTCAACTTCTTTGGATGCACTTCTCTCTACAAAGTCTTAGGTCAATATATATATATATATATATATATATATATATATATATATATATGAATGTATATATAATGTTACATATATTTGGTATTTATTCATGTATGTATTTATATGTAATATTTCTTTCCTGTAAAGTAATTTACCTTCTATTTTCAGAAAGATAAATTGAGCTTCCTATATATATCTATTTCAGAAAGATATATATATATATACATATATATATCCTATTTTCAGAAAGATGAATACTGATTTCTAGGAATGCTAAAAGATATTTTCAAGATAAACTCTATTAATTGCTCTATTTTCAGAAAGATATTCAGATTCCCTATCAACCTTCTATTTCCAGAAAGATAAATGTCAGCTTTCTATCAACTACCTCCTATTTTCAGAAAGATAAATATAGATTTCTATTAAGTACCTCTTATTTTCAGAAAGATATATAAATATAGCTTTCTATCAACTACCCCCTATTTTCAGGAAGATAAATTGAGATTTCTATTAACCACCTCCTGCGTTCAGTCTTTCATCTCCAAGCTTGCCGTTTCTTCTGCTGTTAAAAGGCGAAGCAGAAAATGCGTTTGCCAGCCCCGAACAACTGCGTGAAATAAAAGGGTGCCAATTCCCTTTGCTGAGGAAGGGGTCCTGTTGGAACCTTCCTAAGAAAAACAAATGGGTTAGAGAGAGTTAGGCAGATTCACTTGGAGCTGTGGGTTTTTATTTTTTTTTTTTGGGGGGGGTTCTCTTTCCATTTTGGAAGGTGAATTTTACATTTTTGATTTGGGCAGAAACAAGTAAAAAATCCGCCGAGGTTTCTTCTGTGCAATCGAGTTTTCTGTCCAGCAGCTACAGCGTGTAATCAAGGCCACCGAAAATAGGTCTTTATCTTTCGGTGGTCTCTGTATAATGCTCTATATATGTGTGTGTGCGTGTGTGTGTGTGTGGTGTGTGTGTATATATATATATATATATATATATATATATATATATATATATATGTATATACGTATATATACATTTAAACTCACCCCACTTTGGGTTAGGGGTTTTCAAAATGGAGATTTTCTCCCCCGTCTATTGATCTGCGAACGGATCATTCCTCGATGAGGATTTGGGTGCATGCCATCCCTTACCCTCCCCCTTTCTCGGTCATTTTGGCCATGGTCTCTCACTCACGGGTGGTACCACTCCACTCTACCCTGGGGGCGTCATCCCCCCCTCGTTAAATCCCCTCTATGAATGTTAAAGTAGGGGAACTCTTTAATGATGCGTGTGGTCCATCATACCGATTGTTTAGAAGTCCTTAAGGGGTCCTTTGTAGCAATTTTCTGCTTCCTCTATCCTTTATCCTTCAGTCCTTTGTAGACATTGCCGCCTCTCTATCCTGTATCTTGATTGGGATACATTATATATATATATTATATATATATATATATATATATATATATATATATATATATATATATATATATATATATATATATATATATACATACATACATACATGTGTGTACATATGTATGTATGTATGTAATGCATGCTATCTGTGTGTGTTATAAATTAAACGCACAGCATAAGGACTTATTCAAGTCCATTCTAAGTCCCACCATTATTAAAGGCGGATTTTCTTCAATGGCCATTCAACCACGACAGGGATCATCATTTTTGATTGTGAATCGAGACAAAAAAAAAAAAAAAAAAAAAAAGACCCTTTTGGCATTGATTGAGACTGAGACAGTCCCCTCTTCAGTGACTCATCCTTTATGGGGTAATTCCTCACTCATCCTTTTCTTGTAATTATTCTCTCATCCTTTTTTTGGGATCTATTCCTCTCACCCCTCCGGTTTTTGGGGGTAATTCCCCAGTCATCCTTTTTGGGGTATTTCATCACTCATCTTTTTGGGGTAATTCCCCACTCATCCCTTTTGGGGTAATTCCCCACTCATCCTTTTCTGGGGGTAATTCCTCACTCATCCTTTTTGGGTAATTCCCCAGTCATCCTTTTTTTTTTATGCTTTTTTGGGGTAATTTCATTCTATCTTGTAATTCAGTCATCCTTTTTGGGGTAATTCCCCACTCATCCTTTTTTTTTGGTAATTCCCCACACATGCTTTTGGAGTAATTCCTCACTCATCCTTTTTGTGGGTAATTCCCCACTCATCCTTTTTTTGGGGTAATTCCCCACTCATCCTTTTTTGGGTAATTCCCCACTCATCCTTTTTTGGGGTAATTCCCAACTCATCCTTTTTTGGGTAATTCCTCACTCATCCTTTTTGTGGTAATTCCCCACTCATCCTCTCTGGGGCAATTCCTCACTCATCCTTTTTCGGGGTAATCTCATCCCTTCATATATCATGTAAGGCTTCTACATTTTATGAGCCGTTTCTATCATCCTGCACTTCATTTCAGTCGTCCCCGTTTCTTTATGTGAATGGAAATCCAATATATTCCGGATTTTTGGTCCATTTGTCAACTTCCGTTTTTATAATGGCCCATGATTCGCCTTTTTAGGAATTTATCCGGATATAAGATTTCGTTCCGGCTATAGCCTTCTTATTTTTTGTGCTGGTTGCTATCTCAGTGATTTGAATAAAATATCCCAAATATTAAATGAGTAACAAAAATGAAAGAAGGCCTAAGTCGGAGAACTATCAAAGAAGGCCGGGAAGGAACGGCAGTGGTATGTGGCCATGTGGTGAGAAGGGGGTGAGCCCATCATGCAGTAGGAGGAGATTGATGCAGATGGAGTGTCGAAGAACTGTGAGAAAGAGACGGCAGAGATGTGGTGAGAAGGGTGAGCCATAGAGAGAGAGAGATGAGAGAGTTGCCTGGTGTGAGAGAGAGAGAGAGAGAGAGAGAGAGAGAGAGAGAAGAGAGAGAGAGAGAGAGAGAAGAGTCGAAGGGCATCAAAGAAAGAAAGCAGCGGTATGGCCATGTGGTGAGAAGGGGTGAATCATATGTAATAGGGAGGAGATTGATGTAGATGGAGGTGCCTGGTGGGAGAGAGAGAGGAAGATCAAAGCAAAGGTGGATGGATGTAGTTAGAGAAGATCTGAGAGACAAACAATTGTCAGAGGAAGATGTGTTTGATTGAGCCAGGTTCAGGAAAGCTGTCAGAAACGTCGACCCCTACTTGGAAGTGGGGAAAAGATGCAGAGAAAGACGAATCATCCCAAATATTAAATTCCATGCGGTGCCGTAACCAATTTCTTCTTTGTATATAGTTACATGTGCCCCAGGGCTCTGCAGCTGAAATCTGATAAATTTTTCCAATTGTCCTGAACAAGTTTTGATATTTACAAAATAGCAGTGAATGGAAAACTAAATCAGTTTTACTGAGATTCACACAGAGAGAGAGAGAGAGAGAGAGAGAGAGAGAACACAGGTTGTATGATTACACATCTATATACTGTGTATTCCAATCGAAGAACGATGAGAGAGAGAGGAGAGAGAGAGAGAGAGAGAGAGAGAGAGAGAGAGAGAGAGAGAGAGAGAGAAGTGAAACTGGGTTTTATGACTATATATCTACGTACAGCTATTTCAACCGAGAGAGAGAGAGAGAGAGAGAGAGAGAGAGAGAGAGAGAGTATAAAAGATTAATTATGTGTTTAGGTAGATTGTACGTAATATCTGAACGAAAATGTTTAAGAATCTAATACATGGAAAATTATAATGCAATAGAAAAGGCAAAATTGACTCCTTTCAGATAACGATACTTATAACACAGATTATCGCTAAAGACTATAAAGATTTTATGATTTTCTTCAATAAAGATAGTTGGCCAACGCATCAATGCCAGTGGGGCCATCTATTATTTCGGTGGTTTTATTCATGCATACCAACCTTATCTTTGATCTCTCTCTCTCTCTCTCTCTCTCTCTCTCTCTCTCTCTCTCTCTCTCTCTCTCTCTGCAATAATTAAGTTCTACTATTCCTCCGTGCTATTGTGTTTGTTTTATCACCCTACTCTTTCTCTCACTCACAATGTCAGTCTCTCTCTCTCTCTCTCTCTCTCTCTCTCTCTCTCTCTCTCTCTCTCTCTCTCTGACTCTTACTCTTACTCCTCAATTTTTGCTATTGCATGAGATCCATCTTCATGTCTCTCTCTCTCTCTCTCTCTCTCTCTCTCTCTCTCCTCTCTCTCTCTCTCTTTCGCCGTCTCCCTCGTAGTAAATCTTGGCTGATGGCCAACGGCAATAACTCACAGGATTAAATCTTCAACCCTCTCTAGTAGCTTCCAATCTAATAGCTCTGCCAGCGGCTGTCAGTGTGCGTGTTTTGGAAGGGTCTGTGAGTTTTTCGGGAGCGTCATCTATGTATCTGGCTATCTGTCTGTCTATCTGTGTATCTCTCTTCTGTGTCTGTCTGTGTATATTCCGGTTTGGGTGTATTCTGTGTCACTTATTTTTTTTTTACAGATGTGTCTTGGATATGCATTGAAGACTAACTGAAGTGAATTGAACTGTCTATCTATCTATTCAAATATCTATCGTTATACATATATGTGTATATATATATTTATATATATATATGTATATTATTTATATATACATATGTGTGTATATATATATGTATATATAAGGGCTATCTATGTGTATATATAAAAATAAATATAGAACGGTAACAGCTTGCACATACAGCTTATATTTACATAAACGCTCCTGTGAGTAAATGTATGAATGTATGCATACATGTTTGTATGTGTGGCACAAATGTTCTATATGTGTGTAAGTGGTAATGTAACTGGCAATTAAATGAGAGAGAGAGAGAGAGAGAGAGAGAGAGAGAGAGAGAGAGAGAGGAGAGAGAGAGAGAGAGAGAGAGAGAGAGGAAAATGCAATCATTCCAACCAAGTAAGGCATTCAATTTATTGTCAAAATAAGGAAAAGTCACAATCATGGGCCCCTTTGAACTTTGGAGCGAATGAGAGAGAGAGAGAGAGAGAGAGAGAGAGAGAGAGAGAGAGAGAGAGAACTTTTCACTTATAGGATTTAAAAGGACTAGCATTTTGAGCCCTAAGGTCAAAGGCCAGGTTTTGAAAAAGAAATATCCTCTCTCTCTCTCTCTCTCTCTCTCTCTCTCTCTTCTCTCTCTCTCTCTCTCTCTCTATATATATATATATATATATATACAGTATATATATATAAATTTTATATATATATATATATATATATATATATATATATATAGAGAGAGAGAGAGAGAGAGAGAGAGAGAGAGAGAGAGAGAGAGAGAGAGAGAGAGAGAGAGAGAATAACTGCGTCAATTGCAGAGAGCAGTATTTACATATTCTTTCACTCAGGGTACTAAAAATTCCTTTTTCTTTTCTTTTCCTTTCTTCAGTGATTGATGGAGCCCCATCAATCAATCGATTCGACTTAATGCCTGTGACTTGGGCGCGTAATATATCACGGACATCAGAAGCAGTAAAATGTAATGGGAATGTCATTGCAAAAGAAAAGAGATTACGACCACAGCCGAGTTATATATCGCTTTTCTCTCTTATTTATCATTAGTTCTGAATCACTCGATTTCTGAGGTATATCGGAAGAACTTAAATAAGTTTGTGGTCAGTATTATTGAGCGCAGAGCGCCTTGGTTGAAATTGGCATTCAATTTTTATGTGAACTGCAGTTATAGATGCAGGGATATTTTAGGTACTTAATAGGATATTTCCTAATAGGAGTGATGGACAAATTTATGAATATACCCTTATATATATATGACAGTAAAATATCGTCACATTCCTTATACTTCGGTCAAAATACTTAGTACGGAAATCCTTCAGGATGAAATAAAACTAAAGAATACTAAAGGATACGAGATAAAACATCCTACACTTACATACGAAGCTTCGGCCAAAATACTTAGCAGAGAGAGATCCTTCAGGACGAAATAAACAAAAGGATACGTGATATCCTTCTACTTGTACATGAAGCTTTGGCAAGGAAGGGATCCTGCAAGCCCCAGAAGAGAAATCCTTCAAGACGAAATCAAACAAAAGGATACGTGATGTCCTTCTACTTGTATATTAAGCTTTGGCGGAGCAGGGATCCTGGAAGCTCCAGAAGCGGACTGCATCAAAGGATTCCTGGAAAGGTTAATGCCCGTCCTCCGATGCCTTTGCCAACCTCCTTCTCCCTCTCCTGAGGAAGGACGGACGTCGTTAAGGATTCTTTTGAGGTTCGATGGAATAGTCTCCTTTCCCTTTGTTCCTTTCCCGGGTTTATTGTATTTCTCTTTGTATTCCTCTTCTTCTGTCTTCGCTGGATTGGCTCATTTCGAGAACCGTTTGTGGAATGGAATATAGAGGCCAAGCGCTGGGACCTGTAAGGTCATACGGAGCTGAAACGGGAATTGACAGTATATAGGTTTGAAAGGTGTAACAGGAAGAAAACCTCAAAGCGGTTGCACTCTGAAACAGTTGTTTTGGAAGAATGACAATATGAACGGAAGTTCAGTAAAAGAACCTTCAGTAATGCACTGACGGCACTGCGAGGTGGGAAGAGAAGCCATTAGGAAGATATTATTGTCTCTGTCTTCGAAAATTGTCTTTGAAAATTGTTTTCCTCCTGTTACACCTTTTTCAAACCCTTTACTCTCAATTTTGAGCGACGATGACCTCATAGGTCCCAGCGCTTGGCCTTTGGCCCAAATCCAACATTCTATTTATAAAGTTCTCGTATTCGCTGGAGTTCCATTCTGGGTTTCTTCTCGTTCACAGACCTTTTCGTCGTCTCATTAATTCGTGACATTCAAGAAGTTTGAATGAGGCTTTTTTTCTTTACGTTCGTTTCTTCGTTTCCTTTTTGCTCTCTCGGTTTTGTAAATAATTGTAAAGTATAAGAATGAAAAGTATAAAAAAGAATAGGTTCATTTTTACATTCAGCTGAACAGTGTAATTTCCAAAGAATATATTCTTGTAAAAGCCTTTCAAGAAGGGATAAGGTATAGCAGGAACCAATTTTTCATTAGAATGTAAAAATAAAAAGTATAAAAAAGAATAGGTACATTTTTACATTCAACTGAAAAGCTTAACCCCCCCGCCCCTCCCCCCCCCATAAAAAAGATTGGTCAAAAGCCTTTCAAGAAAAAAAGGGAAAGGTACAACAGGACCCATTTTTCTTTCCTTCGAAAACCGTTTTGCCAAACTTCCCCATCGGACCCAAACACCAGCTGCGTCTTCAATTCCCCGGAGTTCGGGAGACCGGCACAACACATTTAACTTGGGAAGTAAATATATCTGGAGCCAGGGGGATTTCCAGGGAATAATATGGCCTTTAGGCAACGCGAACTTTTTTAAAAGCTTCCTCACATGACGTGTTTCTCGACGTCCACTTCTGAAGCTGTTGTTGTGGGAAAAACGGCGCTTAGATTGTTTTCCGGAATTGTGGAAGGTTTTCTTCATGGGACGTGGTGTGAGTGAACCTATTTTATTAGTTTTCTGTAAGAGAAAATTATTGTGCCGGTTTTGTCTGTTCATCCGCATTTTTCTGTCCGCACTTTTTCTGTCCGCCCTCAGATCTTAAAAACCACTGAGGCTAGAGGGCTGAAAATTGGTATGTTAATTATCCACCCTCCAGTCATCAAACATACCAAATTGCAGCCCTGTAGCCTCAGTAGTTTTTAATTTATTTATAAGGTTAAAGTTAGCCATAATCGTGCGCCTGGTAACGGTATAGGACAGGCCACCACCGGGAGGCGGTTAAAGCTTCATGGGTGCATACAGCATTATACCGAGACCACCGAAAGATAGGCCTGTCTTCGATGGCCTTGATTATACGCTGTACGGAAAAATCGTGACGGGCAGCGCCGGGTTCCAGCGCGGTGTAGCGCGCGCCATCAAGCTCGTTGAATATTAATTGTAAAGAATAGAAAACAGGATAATACTAAAAGATTAATTGGCCCACTTCAGTCACTACATTCAAAAGGAACGAGCAACATTAGCCAGATTCCAGAATTTCGGCGGAACTGGGAATCACTCCAGAAAAAGGAGATTCCATCTTGAGAAGCGAGAGAGGAAGAAGAAGAAGAAGAAGAAGAAGAAGAAGAAAGGGGGTGAGGAGCAAGAGGAGGAACCACTAAATTCCAGGGACTCCAGCATCAGCCATTTGGCTTTATGGAATTCACTTCCGGAATGCGTCGCAGTTCTGGAATCTCGAAGAGAAGGTCTTATGAGTTCCAGTTGCGATTCCTATAGCGTGCTGGATCTTCCGAGAGATGCAGAATTCCGCCCCATTTCTTTTAGGAATAATCTTAAGGCAGTTGATTGTTAAGGCTAATTTCCATATTCGGTAGAGAATTATTTCTTGTATTTGTGGCGAAAGATGAGAGAAAACAGTGAGTATGTATTGATTGAGTTACCTGCAATTTTAATTATTATTATTATTATTATTATTATTATTATTATTATTATTATTATTATTATTATTATTAAGATGGTCTATTACCTAATTATTATTATTATTATTATTATTATTATTATTATTATTATTATTATTATTATTATTATTCAGAAGATTAAACCTATTCATATGGAAGCCACAGGGGCCACTGACTTGAAATTCAAGCTTCCAGAGAATAATATTGTGTTCATTAGGAAGAAGTAAGAGGAAGTAAATGGAAGTAAATGAAGAGATCCGACTTAATAATAAAGAAATTGATGAACAGATGAAAATGTATTAAAATGGAAGGAGAATAAAAATTTAAAACCAAATATTACCTTCCCGAATATAATCTGGAGTAAATTGAATATTACTGAATACTAGTGTCAGTATCTACATGCAATGAATATCTTCGGAATTAGCTATATTGTCTTTTTTTTTTAAATATTCAAACGTATAGTGACTTGATAGGCGCGAGACTTGAAAAATCCAGGATTTGACAGTGACAAAGAAATCCAGGATTTGATGATGAGGAAAAAATCCAGGATTTGACAATGAAAAAAAATATTGGATTTGATTTAAAAAAAAAAAAAAGATCATGGATTTGGTGACAAAAAACCAGGATTTGATGAAGAGGAAAAAAATCCAGGATTTGATGATGACAAAAAAAAAAATCTAGGATTTGATGATGATAAAAATATTGGATTTGATGATGTAAAAAAAATTCAGGATTTGATGAAAAAAATCCAGGATTTGATTATCACAAAAATCCAGGATTTGATTATCACAAAAAAATCTAGGATTTGATGATGACAAAAAAATCTAGGATTTGATGATAAAAAATCCAGGATTTCATGATAAAAAATCTAAGATTTGATTATACAAAAAAAATCTATTATTTGATGGTTACAAAAAAAACAGCATTTGATTATTACATAAAAAAAATCCAGGATTTGATAATGACAAAAAAAAAAAATCCAGAATTTGACGATGATGACAATACGTCACTTTAATCCCTGGCTATCATCAATACAATGTAACTGAGAGCCCAGCAGTCAATTCTTTGACACGCAATCGTCACGCGCCACTAAATGAACAAAAAAGAGATTACCAGACCACTTCAGGCCACTCGCAAAAGCTAAGACGTTCCCTCTCTCACGCCATTGTTAATAATCTCCTGACGAAGGTTGAATAGAATAGAAGGCTGTCAAAGACTGGCAATCGATGTTTGGGGACGACGAAGAGAGAGAGAGAGAGAGAGAGAGAGAGACAGTCAGTTGCATTATGTGAGGTTATGTGCCTCACGACACACACACACACACACACACACACACACACACACACACACACAGGTACTTCCAAACACCAACACATTTCAAGAAAAGCCCAAACACGGACAACAAATATTGGTTTTGGTTAATGGGAATCAAATAGCCATGGTATACTATACTAATTCCTTCATATCCCCAGCGTGCAAAACAAAAAGAAATCATTATTATTCCTACGACCTTAACATGATAAATAATTACTCTTTTATTGAATATGAAAAAAAATAATGACTTATTATTTCTACGACCTATTTTGGAGGGGAAATATCATTATTAATTCCAAACGAATTACCAGATGTGATTCATTGAACATTGAAACAGTACCGGCTTGCCAAGGCCATCTGAAACCATCTTATTTCAGACCTCGTCAACATTTCATATCCCCCTTAATAAAGCGGTATGAACATTTCGTTCATTATTATAATGAGGGACGTGCAACGGCAGCTCGTTTTTATCAGTAAAACTCTTATTATTCTCCTCCAATTTACATATCATTATTGCTCATGCGATGTACCTATTTGTTTTCATATTACACGCGCTCGTTTCAGAGTCCATTGGAGTAATGGTCATGGAGGATAAATGGAAAAAAAGTTTGTGATACATTACTACCAGATTTTTAGTTTTCTGTAAAAGAAAACTATTGTGCCGGCTTTGTCTGTCCGTCCGCACTTTATTCTGTCCGCACTTTTTTTCCGTCAGCACTTTTTTCCGTCAGCACTTTTTTCTGTCCGCCCTCAGATCTTGAAAACTACTGAGGCTAGATGGCTGCAAATTGGTATGTTGATCATCAACCCTCCAGTCATCAAACATACCAAGTTGCAACCCTTTAGCCTCAGTAGTTTTTAATTCATTTAAGGTTCAATCAAGTTAGCCATAATCGTGCGTCTGGCAACGTAACAACACAGGCCACCACGGCCGGCTGAGAGTTCATGGGCCGCGGCTCATACAGCATTATACCGAGACCACCTAAAGATAGATCTGTTTTCGGTGGCCTTGATTGTACGCTGTAGCGGCTGTACAGAAAACTTCGGCGCATTTTTTACATGTTTTCGAGTTATTGACACAAATATTGTCAAATGATGTGGATGAGGTTATCGATAGGGTACTTTTTAATTCTCACTGTTTCATTTATTTTAATGATTGATTCTTTATTTGCAATTATAAAAGTTAAGTCCCATACATACGCATTTCCATTCCTTTCTTTCCAGGACACAAGCTGTATTTCCTTTTATTTGAGAGAGAGAGAGAGAGAGAGAGAGAGAGAGAGAGAGAGAGAGAGAGAAGAGTCTCCTGATATCACTGAGAGAGCCCTTTGAAGGTTCGGCCTTCTCAAAAAAAAAAAAAAAAAAAAAAAAATGCGATGCGAGATACAGCAGGTTTCCCAATTTTTTTTGGGGCGGGGGGCGGTGTTGGCAGAGGAGGGAAGGTGTTGGCAGAAGGAGAGTAACATGGACTTTGAAAGGTCCAGCGAAGGCCATAATTTAAAGAAAAAAAAATATATATTAAATGAAGTTTTTTTTATAATGTCACCATATCCTGAAAAAAAAGCTACACTAGGATCTTCCGTTTAGAGTAAATGTAAAATTGTTCATTACATCTTTTGTTAATCAAAATGTCTGGAAAGGTGGGGAAGCATTAAATGCTTTACGCTGCATTTTTCTATTGCAGAACTTTGAATATTCCGTGCTGTTTGTAGTCTATAAATTGTCATAATTCTTTTTACATTTACGTTATGTGTAAATCTTTATGTGCTGATCTCGTATCTTGTAAAAAAACAAGTAAAAAATGCCCCTAAGTGTCTTCGGCGCAATCGAGTTTTCTGTACAGCCGCTACAGCGTATAATCAAGGCCACCGAGAATAGATCTACCTTTCGGTGGGCTCAGTATAATGCTGTATGAGCCGCGGCTCATGAAACTTTCACCACGGCCCGGTGGTGGCCTGTCCTATATAGTTACCGGACGCACGATTATGTCTAAATTTAACCTTAAATAAAATCAAAACTACTGAGGCTAGAGGGCTGTAATTTGGTATGTTTGATGACTGGAGGGTGGATGATCAACATACCAATTTGTAGCGCTCTAGCCTCAGTAGTTTTTAAGATCTGAGGGCGGACAGAATAAAGTACAGATGGACAGACAAAGCCGGCACAATAGTTTTCTTTTACAGAAAAGTGAAAATGGTCTGACTCTCAACAACTGACCATTAGGCTCTCATGACACAAAAAATATACAATTTTCCCTCAAATGAAACGTCAAGAAAACCTGTTTTTCCAGCTGATTCTCGAACGAAGTGTAGAATATACTGACGAAGCAAGCGACCTTTTGCGAAATCGTTTAATAACGAGTAGCACAAGACGCTGAAATGTAGCAACTGTTGGATTAAGACGAGCAGAATGTTCTTCCTTGTTATTAAAATCGTCTCGGAATTGTAAAGGATTAAAGTTAGCATTTTAATCCTTTCTTCCATTTTCTAACTTGCAGTTTTGTCGGGGTGAGTAAACTGAACATTACACACACCAGCTGAAGCCTGTAGTAGTGTGCCAGGAAACGCATCCTCTCAATAAAGGAATTAGACAGCATTTAATTCATAGGGAATTTTGTTCGTGATGGAGAGAATGGACGCCGAACTCCGGCTTCCTTGCTGGGGAAATTCTTATTATGCTCGTCACATTTACATATCATTATCATTAGCATAAATTTGGGATAGATATACGAGTATATTATATATATATTTTTTTCGAGTAACTGAAATATCAGAATTTACATAAGTTATCATAATGCATGAAAAATAAGAGAATGTTTTATTTGAGGGTATTAATATGCATTAGGTAGGTAATGACGCTTTAGACAAAGAATTATACCATTCATCTTATTTCTCCATGATATAGTATATTTGCAGTTTTAGTCTTCTGTTAAAGAGAACTATTGAGATGGCTGCTATACGCCTGTCCTTAGCCCTCTGACCTTAAAAACTACTGAGGCTATAGGGCTGCAAATCGGCATGTTGATCACCCACATTCCAATCATCAAGCATACCAAATTGCAGCCCTCTAGCCTCAGTAGTTTTTATTTTATTTAAGGTTAAAGTTAGCCTTGGTCATACGTCTGGCACCTCTATAGGTGCCAACAACACAGCGGCCACCAATAGGCCGTGGGTGAGAGTTTCGTACAGCATTATATACGCTGTACAGAAAACTCGATTGCGTCGAAGACCCTTTACTTATTTAGGTATTGTTAACTAACCAATTACCTGCTGACTTAATTAAAACTCTCAAAGGATAAGTTGTACATTGAGCAATGTCTGAAAAGAAAAATATCGTCCCTATGAGAGAAGTTGGTCTGTATATAGACAAATAATTATGGAAATTTTATTCATTCACTTACAAACAACTGTTTAGTGACTTGTGCTTATCAATAAAAATATATATTTGTCAAAGGGCTGACTTTAGTTGTGATAAGTTTCAGACAACAAAAAGTTATTGTAACACGCAAGATAATTACTGGCAGGAAATCTAAGAAGAGAGCCAGGGAGATAGTTTTATCTATCTGTCTATCTATCTATCTATCTATCTATCTATCTATATAATCTATAAATATATATGTATATATATATATGTATTTATAAATATATATATTTATATGAAAAAAATTTCTAGAGAAAAAAATTTCTAGAGAAAAAAAAATTACTAGACAAAAAAAAAAAACTAGAGAGAAAAAACTAGAGAAAAAAATAATTACTAGCTAGCTTCGAAGACAGAAAGGGAAAAGAAATATAGTAAATGTCTGGCCTGTAATGTTAAGGAAAGGAAGGAAGGAGAATAAAGAGGAGGATTGAACGACACAAAACACAGGCTCCCATGAAAGATGACGACGGCCCTTCTTTGACGGCTGTAGAGAGAGAGAGAGAGAGAGAGAGGGTAGAGAGAGAGAGAGAGAGAGAGAGAGAGAGAGAGACTTCTGATTCAGCAACTAGGAAAGTAGGGCATTTAGGAGAGAGAGAGAGAGAGAGAGAGAGAGAGAGAGAGAGAGAGAGAGAGAGAGAGTCATAGCCACTTTCAAAAGCAGCTAACGAAAATAAACATTCAGAGTTCGAATATGTCAGTCCACAATTCCACTTTACTTGAGAGAAGGCAAATTTTGCCAGCAAGAATCCTGATATAGCTGTCAAAGACTCAGAGAGACTGTTATTCTTAAGTGTAATGGATTGCAATTCCTGACGTCAGTTGGCGTTTGATGTAGTGGATATATAAATTGTAATGATATGAAGACAGTGTTTGCTTTTAGTGTTGAAATTGCAATGTGTGTATGAAGATTTATGAAGATGTGAATATATATATAGAGATATATATATATATATATATATATATATATATATATATGACCTATATTTATATATATATACAAACATATCACACACACACAACACATGTTTATAATATACATATATATATACAACACACACACACATATATATATAACATGTATATATATATATATATATATATATATATGTATGTGTGTGTGTGTGTGTGTGTGTAATTGTCCACATGATTCACACATTCTTCTCTTCTTCCAGGTCACGATGGTGGCGAGAATTCTCATGGAACGTGAGTAGAAGATTTACTGCAATATTTAACACTTATTTACGTATTATATTCTCGTGAACTTGAGTAAAAAAAACATTAAGATCAGATACTGTAGTTGTGGATGGTAGAAGTCTAAGGAAAGTCTGAATTAATATATTTAATTAATGGATCTCTCAGTCTTTATCGACGGTTGGAAGGCGGGAGCAGAACTATATCCACTTAAAGGAAGTTATTATACAATATTGTGACAAAACAAAAACCAATTCTATACGGTCGATGACTGCGCTACTTAATGCCCATGGAGAATCGACAATCAATGTATGGTTAATGCATTGATGTTAATGCATTAACACCAACAAAGAAATAAAATTTCTCCAGTAAATCGTTAAGTACCTGATGTTTGATGAAGACGCTACATGCAGTTGTTTAGCTTGAATATATGAAATTCTGTTCGACAGGGCTACATACCTAATGACCAGCTCTGTTTGGGCTAAACCTGTCTCAATAAATTGTTGGTGGAGGCGAAACAGAGAGAGAGAGAGAGAGAGAGAGAGAGAGAGAGAGAAGAGAGAGAGAGAGAGAGAGAGCCAACAGCCCATACATTTATCACGGTTAACGATAATAACAACAGTAACCATTTTTTTGCTGAAATTCAGCCGTATAACTCCGATCATGACTAAAACCGCTAATGGTGACGCGCGCCACCCCGAGGGAAATAACGCCGCGTAATGGCGTAATTCTTGCGTCATAACTAATTCAGGAACAACGCTTTGTTGGCTGTTATACCGTATGAAAAATCTACGCGCCAAACTTTGGTTTATTTTACCGACGCAGTTGCATTAGTCGAGTTTTATTGGGTATTTGGGGGAGATTCAGATTTATATACGTTGGAGCGTTTGGGATATTACAATGCAAAGAAATTTTTTTCGTTTAATTAGAGCCTCTATTGAAATGTTGCAAAAAAATATATATATTTTTATCGTCGTTACAGGCTCGTTAGAAGCTAGTTCTGGGAACCGGAAGCGTACGATGTGAAGACTAGAACCAGTCGAATGAGAAAATGGGTTAATTGTATTTCGGATGTGTATATATATATATATATATATACGAATACACACATATATATATATATATATATATATATATATATATATATATATATATATATATATATATATAATGAGTTTGTGGTTCGCATATATGTATATGCATATATGTGTATTCTAATACTCTATAGTTCCAATGGCCCCTCAGTTTTCAAGTATAAGTGAGTCGAGAGCTACGGCCCCTCGGATCATTCCCAGTCATGTCCTATCAAGGGATTCAGTTTCACTATCGATTATCCGAAAAATTTTTTTATCGTTCGTGTGGTTCGTTCAAGTAAATTTTGAAGGGGGCGTAGAGAGAGAGAGAGAGAGAGAGAGAGGAGAGAGAGAGAGAGAGAGAGAGAGAAACATAAATCTTAATTTTGAGTATTGTACAATTGTAATTCTTATGATGGATTGTACGAACATTGCTAGAGAGAGAGAGAGAGAGTGGGGTCAACCACTCGTGACCTTTAAGCTTGGAAGAAGGTCCGTTCGTTATTCCGTGCATTATCCAGTGTTATTTCGAGGCCTTCCTCCACGGCCATCGTTTTTGGCAGGTAGCCATCTTGTTTTCGCCCGTCATACTGTGTTTGTGTCCGTATGTTTGTTTTGTTTTGGATGTTTGTTACTTTGTTTTTTCAGTTTTCTGTAAAAGAAAACTGTTGAGATGGCTATTTGCCTCTCCGTCCTTCCGCACTTTTTCTGTCCGCCCTCAGATCTTAAAACCTACTGAGGCTAGAGGGCTGCAAATTGGTATGTCGATCATCCACCCTTCAATCATCAAACATACCAAATTGCAGCCCTCTAGCCACAGTAGCTTTATTTTAATTAGGTTGTAATTATTATGACTGTGCGTCTGCAACGCTACAGGACAGGGGGCAAACTCACCGAGCCGTGATTGGAAAGTTCATGGTTGAGCCTCATAAGAGCAAATATAGAATAATATTATTATAATATTCTAATTCGGTCGTAAATTATACTTATGCTGCATATGGTCACAATAATACATTTCTCGCAGAAAACAATAGTATAACATTTTTATTTTGTCGTGCAGGTGTGTGTGTGTGTGTGTGCGATTTTTTTTCCTTTCACAATCAGCTATTACCTTTCTACATTAAAATAAGGCATTACTTCTCTCACAAAAATGATTTAGAGGACTAGTGTTCTGTATCTTTTTTCAAATGACAGGGTATTATTTAATAACTATAATTATCCCTTCCTTCCGTCCATTTCCCTCAGAGATTTCTGAAGAGGTTAATTCATCTCTTAAGACCTTGAATCTAGACGCTTGGTCGCCGTGAACCTCATACCTTATACACGAGAGGCCACAGAGCTTGTCGCTGTAAGTGACATAAAGACAGAAGAGACTCGATTTGGATGGCATTTTTGAGAAGAGTAGACTTGTTGTGACTACTAGCAACAAGTCTGGTAGTTTTGAAAACAGGATAGTTCGTTATGCAGGTGATAAATCTCGTTGTTGCAGTTAATCCCTTCCCCGATGCAAAATTAAGCGGCTGGAGGCGTTAGGAGAGAGACCCAGAGATCATCAATAAATCTAGCTGTCAATACGTAATGGTCAACAGCAAAGGGAGAAATAGGAAGTAGTTTTTCTTGAAGATGCTGAAGTGGACCAAGCCAAGAGATTATACTCAGATGTACACACAGAATCAAGAGTTGGTATATAGATAAAGAAAGAAAGATTATAGGTTTGAGGTCTGTCTTGAAGATACTGAAATGGACCAAGCTAAGAGATTATACTCAGATGTACACTCAAAATCAAGAGTTGATAGATAAAGAAAGAAAGATTGTAGGTTTGAGGTCTGTCTTGAAGATAGTGAAATGGATTTTATATTAGAGATCTGGTCTTGAGATTGTACTAAGATTATTATACTCAGATGTACACGCAAAAGCAAGAGTTGATAGATAAAGAAAGAAGGATTTTATATTTGAGATCTGTCTTGAAGATACTGAAATGGACAGATTATACATGCCAAAAGCAAGATGTTGGGTAGGATAAAGAAAGAAGATTTTTTTATCTGTCTCAGAAGATATGAATACACTAAGAGATTTTAATAGATGTAGATCAAGATAGGTAAAGAAAGAAGAATTTGAGATTTTCAGTTCTAACAAGAAGAGAGTTGGTAGATTTGGGAATAGACATATAGATGACTCAATCGTAAACAAAAGCTTGATTAAGGAAACCAATAATAATTAGGAAGTGAAATGGAAGTGAGACAGAACAGTAGGCCATTTTATGGCGATGATTTATTGAAATAAAAAACAGAAGAAGTGACAGTCATTGTTGATATTTTTTTTGTGATCTGTATATCATAAGCTGTTATGATTTTTAATAACTTTTCTTCGTTTAAGCTGTTCCAAATGCATTTGCTTATTAGGTACTGAAAGTATTATATTTCCACGTAGTTTTGCTTTTAGTTCGTTGCTACTCCGTTATGAAATTTAATAATATAGACAGTTAAATGAAGTGTGTTTCTTACACATCACAACAAAATGCCTGTTAATATTATCTTAGCATCTTGGCTGAATCCTGTAATAGAGTTGTGCCTGACCCCTTTCTTTCCGTTAAGATGATATCGAGGACTAACTTGAGCTGTAGAAAAGTAACTGATTATATTCCTTGAGGAATTGATAACAGAAAACGTAGTTATAAACACTATAGAAAATGGGATTTGAGGGTCAACTAAAACCTTTTTGGCAGCTGCCTGGTGGCAGTGAATCCTATGAGCAGGGGGCGGATTACAAAACTTTCACACCTGACTCCCTTTGTCTTCACAGGTACATAAAATGTTCTCATTAGAAGCAATAAAATTCTCATTATCATTTGTAATGTATTGATATGAATATTATTGTTCATTAAGGCAACAAATATTTTTTTCTTTTGAAATCATCCACCCATGGTAATCTCATCATGGAACTGTCAAAATCAGAAATTGAGTTGGAGCATTCCAGGAAGTGTAGTAATATTTATATCTGAAACGTGTGTTCTATATAATAATAATAATAATAATAATAATAATAATAATAATAATAATAATAATAATAATAATAATAATAATAATGTTATTCATTTCATTATGATTTGTTAAAATCACTGTATAAATCTTACAGTAAGACCTTTATAAAAGTCCCATTTAGTTGGAATATTTATACGCTCCCTAACATAAAATAATTCACTGATTAATGGTAATTAGGTATATTCATTCCTCATGCTGGGTAATTAATTATACAGGTATCAGTTTGAAAGCGTATATCAAATGTCTTCAGGCTTGCTTACTTAATGCATAAGTGATTTACTTCGTCGCATACTTATGTACAAGTCATCTTCGTAGATAATGCTGCCCTAAAATGGAAAACTGCAGTATCTGCAAAAATACAAAACTGAGAAAAATATGGCAGATACTCCCTTTGCTTACTTATTTGCTACTGATTTTGTTGATTTCGCAGATACTGCAGTTTTCCCTTGCCTGACTGCTGATACTGCAGATACTCTGCATTTTGCAGAGATATCGCCTTTTCTGCCTTACTGCTGATTGCCTTACTGCTGATTTTGCAGATACTGCAGTTTTCCTTGCCATTGCTGATTTTGGCAGATACTGCACTGCGATTTTATAGATAATGTGCTTTCCTCGTCTTACTACTACAGGATATTATTATGATTTTTAGATACTGCTTTCCTTGCCTGACTAATGATTTATATTATTACAATAGTAATAATAATAATTAGTTTTATTATTATTTTATTATTATTATTATTATTATTATTATTATTATTATTATTATTATTATAAACAGCTTGATAAAAGTGTTTGAAGTTGTTTATAATAATAATAATACACACATTACACACACACACACACACTATTAGACATTATTATACATATTATTATTATTATTATACATTATTATTATTATTATGATAACAGCTCTGTGTTTCTTTTTGTGAATTGTCCTCTTAGTAAAATGTTTACTAGCAAAAATAATCCTTTTTGCAGAAGTTCACAAAATCAAGAAAGGCAGAGACAAATAAAAAAAAGAAAAAAAACACTAAAAGACAAAAAAAAAAAGAGAGACAGTGATGAAACTGTAAGAATTTTACTTTCTGAACAAACGAGAGCCAAGGCTGAGATTTTTTCTTTCATTTCCTGTTCCAAGAAAATCTTCTCTACAAAGACGGGAGAAAGAAATTCTCCCCGTTTCCTCCATCCGGGATGAAAGATGAGGAGGAGGAGGAGAGTGAGGAGGAGGAGGAGAGGAGGAGGAGAGGAGGAGAGGAGGAGGGAGGAGAGAAGAGGAAAGGAGAGAAAGTTTTTTTTTTTTCTTCGAAAGGCATCTACGTAGATCCTTACTAAGTTCGTTTCTCACTTTGTTTAATCCAAAGAAATTTTTCTGATAGTCTGCAACTGTATTTTATGCTTCCAATCATGTTTTATATTGACGATTTTCCTTTTTCTTTATTTTTGTTGTATTTCTATTTTTCTGTAAAAGAAAACTGTTGTGCCGGCTTTGTCTGTCCGTCCGCACTTTTTTCTGTCCTGGCCCTCAGATCTTGTGTTCATTATGTTAGAGGTCTGCAAATTGGTAAGTGTTGATCATCCACCTCCAATCATCAAACATACCAAATTGCAGCCCTAGCTCACAGTAGTTTTTATTTTATTTTAGGTTAAATGTAGCCATAATCGTGCGCCTGGCAACGTTATGGGGGACTGAGACCACCGATAGATAGATCTATTTTCGGTGGCCTTGTACAGAAAACTCGATTGCGCCGAGGAAACTTCGGCGCATTTTTTACTCGTTATTTTTATTTTTACAATTTCATCTTTGGTCTGACAGTCTTGCCAAAGGAAAGCGTGACGTCGTTAAGCAAAGTAGAAAAAATAAATGAATAAAAATGAAAAAAAAAATCGCGCTTAGCAAAAAAAAAAAATAATAGAAAAAATATCCTTTGAATGTAAGGGGACAGAAGAACCTTTACAAGCTTTTGCCACTTTTACGAGAGAGAGAGAGAGAGAGAGAGAGAGAGAGAGAGAGAGAGAGAGAGAGAGAGAGAGAGAGAGAGAGAGAGAGAGGCGTGTCACTGAAATATATTCCTCTTCATTAACCAAATATGAGACTGAAGTAAGATTAATGTGTATATATGTATTGTCATTAAGGCCCGGTTAAGTGACAGTATATATATGAATGAATGAGTCTATCACGTTTTTCGTTTTATTTTACCATATTAAATAAATTATTTGCTTTCTCTATTTAATGTTTATACAAACGTTAAAAAAATTAAATTTATTAATAAATTTTACTTAATTTAACAGCAAAGAAGTAAAAGAATTTGTTATAGAATCAGGATTCTATATTAACAGCAGGAGATTATTAGATAATACATAAAATCAGAATTTTATTTATATATATATTTCATCTTGTGTTTCGTAACCTCATAATATTATATTTCCCAGAGTTATGAACCTCATTAAAGTGTCAGACTAATCATGAGAGATCTGACACCCACCAAAATATGACACCGGTCTTGAAAAGGATGGGTATTTATTTATCTTCAGTGAACCACTATGAATTAAATCTTTTGAGGCAAGAATGGGTATTACTTTTAGTGTAGGAAAATTTCTGTCGAATTATGGCGTATTTCTCTCTCTCTCTCTCTCTCTCTCTCTCTCTCTCTCTCTCTCAAATTAAATCTTTTGAGATAAGAATACTTATCACTTTATGCTGGAAAATTTCTGTCAGAATTATGACCTCTCTCTCTCTCTCTCTCTCTCTCTCTATCAACGAAATCTGTTTCATAATTTATCATCTGTTGGATTCATCGTTGACATTCTCCACGAAATTTCTAAAATATCGTTTCATATGTTCTCGAGATATATCATTATTCTTTTTTTTTTTTAATCATCGTCCATAATTTATATCGACTGGATTCTAATGAAATTTTGTAGAGAGGGAATGAAAAATATGATGATTGATTCGACTTTGATTGAATTCCAGATTAGTTCCAGAAGCTTAATATCTCCTCATTTTTTGGTTTTTATTTTTCTGAAAAGAAAACTTTTCTTTGTCAGTCCGTCCGCCTCCACCCAGATCTTAAACTCATTGATGTTAGAGGGCTGCAAGCTGGCAGGCCGATCGTCCACCGAACCACCAAACATACCAAATTGCAGCCCCTAGACCTAGTAATTTTGATTCTATTTAAGGTTAAAGTTACCCATAATCGTGCATCTGGTAACGATATAGAACAGGGAAGGCCATCACCGCCGTGGCGTTTCATGGCCGGGTAGCTGACATAGCATTATACCGAGACCACCTGAATGATAGATTCTAGTTTCGGTAGCCTTGAGTATACGATACAGAAATTGATCATGCCGAAGAAACTTCGGCGCATTTTGTACTTGTTTAAAAGTTTCATTTTATTATTTTTTTATGTTTTGTTCATATTTAATTGTAAATTTTCAATTTTAAGCCTTTTCCATATTGATGGGTAGACCCAGAAAGTCTTTCGGGAGTAGGTTACTTGTACCTCGGGACTTTCTGTCGAAGCTTGATATAATGAGTAAATAATGGGACGTGTTTATATCGCTCTGACAAACGACCATCGAAATCCAGGAGCAAATTAGAGAGGAGATCTCTATATATATGTTATTATATATATATATATATATATATATATATATATATATGTTGTTATATTACTGTGATTAAAAAAATGTAATGATAGACGTGAACAGATGGCAAAATAATCTATGTCTATATGTATGTATGAATGTATGTATATATGTATATCCATGAATACATACGTAGATTACTGTCCGATCTATTCACCTGTACCGTTTAAACATTCATTTTGCTTTTTAAATTTAATTAAAATAATGAAATCAAATCCCTAATGGAGGAACAGTAAGGTCGTCGAAGTTTACAGAATCTCATTCCCGATCTCCCTACGTGTCTTCCTCGTGTCATACAGAATTATGTAGAAACACTCCTCTTTCTTCTCCTTCTTCTTCTTCTTCTTCGTTCCGTTTGACATACAGAGAGAGAGAGAGAGAGAGAGAGAGAGAGAGAGAGAGAGAGAGAGAGTCGAGCCACAAGAAGCATGCCCCTGATTCTCTCATTAAAACTTGAAGAAGCGATCATTGTCGCAAAGTTCCAGTCGGTTTGAAGGCTTCACGCTCGGGACAGCTTACATGAAAACCTGAAGGAATTAAGGTTCCACGAAGCTGCATTTCAGGGGTGAAAAGGGAACTTTAGAGTTCTCTTCTTCTCTCTCTCTCTCTCTCTCTCTCTCTCTCTCTCTCTAGTTCTCATTTCTGTTAATTTCAGAAGAGTGTTGCCACATTTGAGTCACGCAGTTTAGTCGCCTGTTTGGAAAATGGCGTCGCGGAATGCTGCGATGCAAATGGGGCATTGCAAACTCCTGTTTGCTTCTGTGCAGCCTCGTAATGAGATTATTCAGAGGCAGATTACAGGCTTTTTATAATAGTATTTAAAGGAGAGAGTGTCTGCCTCAAGCGAAGGCCTTTGTAAGAGGAATAATATGTATATTTGTATGTTTGTGTCTGTGTGTGTATGTTAGTCATGGGAATATGGCCAAATACAATTAGAGTCTAATGACGAATCAGTCTGAGGCTTACAGCTTGTAATACTGATTTTTTTTTATCTATGCTACTTTTCCCTACTTATGCTTTCGGTACTGCTTTCCCAGCCTATTTTTCCTCTAGTTAAAGCGTTTATTTTCTGACTTTGATTTTGATCTCTGCTACTTTTCCTGTTTTCCCTTTTTGGTTTTCTGAAAAGAAAACATTGTGCTGGCTTTGTCTGTCCGTCTGCACTTTATTCTGTCCGCTTTTTCTGTCCGCCTCAGATTTAAATAGGTTAGAGGGCTGCAAATTGGCATGTTGATCATCCACCTCCAGTCATCAAACGTACCAAAATTGCAGCCCTCTAGCCTCAGTAGTATTTATTTTATTTGCTGCTAATTAAGCCATAATCGTGCTTCTGGCAACGATGTAGGATAGGCCACCAAGCCGGGATGAGAGTTTCGTGGGCAACGGCTCATACGACATTATACCGAAAGATAGATCTATTTTCGGTAGCCTTGATTATACGCTGTACAGAAAACTCGATTGCGTCGAGGAAACATAGGCGAATTTTTTATTTTATTTTTTTTTTTCTGCCTGTTTCCTGTTCTTTTTGTTTTCCTGTTTTCCCGGATTCTGCTCCAGCATTTACTGCTAGTTTTCCCCTCTGTTCCGCTTACCTCCGCTTCTTTCCCCTCCCTCGTTTCCTGCTTAATAGTCGGATGCTGTTTTTGAGGTTCGTTGCTTGCTGCCGTTTTTCCTTCCGTCTTTGGCTGACTCTTCGCATGCATGAAAGGTTTTCATTCCCGAACGACTGACCTCAAAAATGACTAAGTTTTCAGAAAATCTTAATCTCTCTCCTCTCTATCAAAATGATATTTAAATTTCCAGAAAAACAAAAATGACTTTAAGTTTCCAGAAAATCTTATTCTCTCTCTCTCTCTCTCTCTCTCTCTCTCTCTCTCTCTCTCTCTCTCAAAATGACATTAAATTTCAGAAAAAATTCTCTCTCTCTCTCTCTCTCTCTCTTCTCTCTCTCTCTTTCTCTCTCTCTTCAAAATCTCTCTCTCTCTCCTCAAAATCTCAGAAAAAATCTCTCTCTCAACGGATTTTAGTTTTCCGAAAAAATCTTGTTTTCATAAAAGCCTTTGAAATTAATAAGTGAAACTAAAATTAAATTACGAACCGAAAATATTTTAAAATCGGTTTAATCAAAAAGCTAGAGTCGCTTCATAGCACTGCCATAATAGAGGACTTTTCCAAAAGCCTTATATGTATATATATATATATATATAAAAGCTTTGTAAAGTATACTAGATTATATATATATATATATATATATATATATATATATATATATATATATATATATATATAAATGCAATAAACAGTGAAAGGATGAGGATATCTTTAATCCTCCTCCTGCTTTCCTCTCCCACCACCACTACCATCCTTCTAAAAAAAAAAAACCTGTCACCAAAGCGTCCTAATTAACGGAAAGGAAAAGATACTTCTCATTCGTTTTTTTTTTCCCTAAGAGAAGTAAAAAAAAAAGATGCTCCTCTGATGTCAGCGAGAAGCTCTTCAGAACACGTCTTATCATCTGCTGAGACATAAGGAAAGTTTTTTTTTTTTAGGTTTTTTTTGCCAATGGATTTTTTTGGAAAGTTTTTTTTTGTTTTTTTTTTTCCTTTTATTTGCCAAGGTTTTTTTATGATAGATGGGAGTTGGGGGTGGGGGAAGAAGGTGTGTCATTTAGCCAGTGATTATTTTTTTTATGATGGATGGGGGTTGAGAGAGAGAGAGAGAGAGAGAGAGAGAGAGAGAGAGAGAGAGAGAGAGAGAGAGAGAGAGAGAGAAAGCCCGCTTAGCTCGGGCACCTTGTAGCTGGGCTCTGCCCCGCGTGCAAGAAAGGGGGAGAAAAAGTTTGAGCGAGGGAGAAAAGAGATTGAGGGAGAGAAATCTCGCTTCGATTGCTGAGGGGGTGGGGGAGAAGATGGCCTGAAGTGAATGGGGGGGAAGTCAGAGAATGGGAGAGGAAGGAGATAGGTCTAGGATTACGTATTGTTACCGAATCTCGGAAGAAAAGATGATATGGCTGTCAGTTTAGAAAGAGCTTCTCTCTTTATGACGTCAAGACTCTCCTCTTCTTTCTCTCTCTTCTCAAGACCACTCCTCTACCTCTAGAGCCCTTTAGGGCTAATGCCATCAGTGCACTGTGTACTGTAAGCACTATACTTCAGGTCCTTTGCAGCGTCCCCTCGGCCCCAAGCTGCAACCCTTTCATTCCTTTTACTGTACCTCCGTTCGCATTCCTAGCGCAACTGCCGAAAGTTTTATTCCTCCCGTTACACCTTTCAAACCATTTTACTGTCAATTTCGGTTTTCAGCGCTGAATGACATCTTAGGACCCAGCGCTTGGCTTTTGGCCCGAATTCTGTATTCTGTTCCACTTTACCTCGCAATGGCAAACCTACAATCTTGCATATCATTATCAGCTCCATATTAATTTTTATAGAGTCTCGAATTCCCCCTTTTCCTTAGAATCGAATCTTCTCAACCGACCCCCTTGCCGTCGCAATAAGATGGTATCGGCCGAACCGTATTGGACGATCGGAAACCAATGTTTGAAGTCCATCGGAATAAGAGATAGGCGGGCCATGGGATCCGATTCCATGTGGCGGATATTACTGAATAATAAAAAAAAAAAAACATACAAAAAACGAGGGAAGTGCAAAAGGTCGCGTGTCTATAGAATCAATTTTATTCCTGAAATCGAAAAAGAGTTTGATATTTTTCTGCCAGTGATTGTGAGGAAGAATTTGAGAGAGAGGAAATTAGCTTATATCATAAATTTACTAGTATGTTTTCAATGGCATAAATAATTACAGCTCAAAGCAAAATATAAGAGAGAGAGAGAGAGAGAGAGAGAGAGAGAGAGAGAGAGAGAGAGAGAGAGAGAGAGAGAAATTAATTGCTCATAAATTTACTAGTATTTTCAATGGCATAAAATAATTACAGCTCTAAAAGAACATAAGAGAGAGAGAGAGAGAGAGAGAAGAGATAAGAGAGAGAGAGAGAGAGAGAGAGAGAGAGAGAGAGAGAGAGAGCTTATTATAAATTTTCATTAATGGTATGAATAAATCAGCAGAACATAGATAATGCTTATATTATTGAATAAATGGTAAGTTATTATTGTATCAGAGTTATTTGCGTACAGCATTTTGTAATGTTTGTCTGTCAATATTTAATCCCAATGTACTTTTATTTATGTATTTACTCTGTAGAGTTCCGTGTTTGATAAAATCAGTAGACAGTAAATGGCAGGAATAAATGATAAAAATATTGATCAAAGGGTTTATCATCGAACAGCCAGCAATCTAATCAGTAGACAGTCAATGGAGAAATGTGATAAAATATTGATAAAATGGTTTATCATCGAATCGCCAATAATATGCACGAAAGACGGTAAGTAGATGAAATATTGATAAATTCGATGTCATCAGTAGATAGCAAATGGCAAAAAATATAAATAACATGAATAACATAAACACGCGACAGGA
>NC_089771.1:34165383-34207883 GCF_040412425.1 Macrobrachium rosenbergii
TTAAAAGCAGATTTTTTTTATAGATAATCCGTCTGGAATACTTAGGATGATCGATTTTATATGTTATTAAAAGCCGGAATTTTTATAGATAATCCGCCTGGAGTACTTAGGATGATAGATTTTATATTATTAAAAGCAGGAATTTTTATATATAATCCTTCTGGAATACTTAGGATGATCGATTTTATATGCTATTAAAAGCAGGATTTTTTTTGTAGATAATCCGTCTGGAATAGTTAGGATGATAGATGTTATATTATTAAAAGCAGGAATTTTTATATATAATCCTTCTGGAATACTTAGGATGATCGATTTTATATTATTAGAAAATATCAAAAGCAGGAATTTTTATAGGTAATCCATTCTAATTGCTTTTGCAACACGCAAATTGACATTTACGTTCGCAGTATTCAACATTTCAGTTTAAACAACGAATGACGCTGACCAATTAGAGTTGAATCTTTTCGATATTGTTCAGGCTTGACATTTCGCTGGTGCCACAATACTAATCACTCTGGTTGGTCGTGTGTCCGTCTTAACTTGCACTCGGCGTTACATTTTTTTTTTTTTTTTTTTGTATTTTTGTCTGGTAATTTTTTTTTGGCATTATAATCTCAATGGAATATATATTATGATTCATCGGTATTTTTTTTCTTTTTATATTTTTGTATGGTCATTTTTTTTTTTTGCATTATAATTTCATTGAAATATATATTATGATTCATCGGTATTTCATTTTTTGTATTTGCGTCTTGTTATTTTTTTTGTCATTATAATTTCAATGAAATGAATCGGTATTTTTTTTTTAATTTTTTCTGGTAATTGTTTTGTCACTTTATTATAATCTCAGTGAAATATATATTATGATTAATCGGTATTTAATTTTTTTTTGTATTTTTGCTGGTAAATTTTTTTTGCCTTGTAATATAATAATGAAATATATATTATGATTCATTGGCATTACATTTTTTGATTTTTTGTATTTCTGTCTGGTAATTTTTGGGCATTTATTATAATAATGATATTATATTATGATTCATTGGCATTACATATTATTTTTGTATTTTTGTCTGGTGATATTTTTATATATATACTACTTCTGTTTGTCTATTTACAGTTCTGCAGTTTATTTTAGTAATATTTTTTCTGGTAGGTTTGCTTCTGTTCACTTTGTTATGTCTAAATTTGTTTTGCTTTTTCACCATCAGTACAGATCCTTTGACACAAGTCAATTTGATCTGGGTCTGCATCAGGGGCTTACAAATTTTGTTTCAAGCCCGAGATAAATTTGCTAGTATTTGTTGCAACGTATTGAAATTTATTATGTCTTTTGGACGTTGATATAAAAATTTTGGCCTTGAAGCGAAGTTCAGCGTATTCTCGTATATTATATTTGCTTGCATGCATGGTACCTAGACTTTGTGGAAACAACGTTGAAATTAATTAAATTTCATCCTGGTAAATTTGCTTGCATGCTTGGTACCCACCCTTTGTTGAAATGAATTCAATTACGCCAACACCGAATCCAACTTATTTTTTGCCTTGACCTGAGGTCACTGGGAGAAGGTCAGGGCAACGTTAATTTTCGATATATTCTCCTGAAAGCTTGATTGGCGCGTGATTAAATTTCTAATGCTGTTTCTGTATCCAGTCAGGCACATGACCCAACATCAGTCGGGTGAGTTCAGAATCATGTTGAAGGTGATGAGCAAGTGTTTTCCATTTTCCCCTAATGCAGTTGAGGTAGTTCGTTTGCCATTTTCCCTAATTATGGTAATTGTTTCCCATTTTTTCCATAATTCAGTTAAAGTGGTCGGTTCCCATTTTTTTTTAAAATTCAGTTAAAGTAGTTGGTTCCCATTTTCTGTAAATCAGTTAAAGGAGTTGGTTCCCATTTTCTTTCAGTTAAAATAGTTGTTTCCCATTTTCTGTAAATCAGTTAAAGGAGTTGGTTCCCATTTTCCCTAATTCAGTTAAAGTAGTTGTTTCCCATTTTCCTTGATTCAGTTAAAGTAGTTGGTTCCCATTTTCTGTAATTCAGTTAAAGGAGTTGGTTCCCATTTTCTCTAATTCAGTTGAAGTAGTTGGTTCCCATTTTCTATAATTCAGTTGAAGTAGTTGGTTCCCATTTTCTCTAATTCAGTTAAAGTAGTTGTTTCCCATTTTCCATAATTCAGACAATTTAGTTTGTTTTATAAAGTGCGGTTGTGGTTGCTTGTAATTCAATTTTAGGAGTTGGTTCTCTTATTCTTTATCTACATTTCAGTTAAAAAAAGTAGTTGGTGTTACTTATCCCATTGTTTTTAAATTCAGAAAACTACGCATTCAGTCTTAGTATAATGTATTAAATTGAGAAGGCAAAGTAGTGTTGCAAAAGTCATTCTTGCAGAATAAATCATGGAAAAATAGAATAGTTTGTAAATAGAAATGTACACAGTGTTGAATGAACATAAAAATCCAAAATAGAAACAGAATTGTTCAGGAAGTTTTTGTTTAAATGGACAAGCAGTCGGAGACGAAATTCAGGTTATAATAATAAAATCAAATGGAAAAAAGGGTAAAAGAAAATAATGCAAAATATTACGTGTATCTGAAACGGTGAAAATGTTTTAAATTCAATAGTAAAACATAAACGAATTCAAGAAAATCTTAGACGTCACAAGGAAGAAAAAAGGTTAAATTGAGAAAAAAATAAAGAGCAATTGGGAGAATGAAAATCTAAATTATGGTGTTATAAAAGTAATTTTACAGAATAAAGTAACATATGGAAAAATAGAATAAAAAACGTAAAATAGAAATGTACACAGAACGGGAATGAACATAAAAATCCAAAATAGAACAGAATTGTTCAGAAGTTTTTGTTCAATAAATGGACAAGCAGAAAAGTGAGACGAAACTCAGGTTATAATAATAAAAACTAAATGAAAAAAGGGTAAAAGAAAATAATGCAAAATATTCACGCGTGTAAGCGTTACGAAACGGTGAAAAATACGACAACATTCAATATTGTGTAAAACATAAACGAATCAAGAAAAAATGAACAGACGTCACACATGAAGAAAAAAGGTCGAAATATTGAGAAAAATAAAGAGTTATTGGTGCACCGAATGAAAATCTAAATGGAAACCGGATATAAAAATAAATTAAAATATCTGAAAAATAAGTAACAAAATATATAAAAAAATAGACCTGAAAACAACAGGTGCAAAGGGACAAATTAAAAATAGATTCCGATACAAATTGAAAACGTACGTGTAACTTCTCTCTCTCTCTCTCTCTCTCAGATTATCGACACATCCTAGTTTTATCTTTATATCGCAAGCAACACTGAATATACCACACTTTTCTATCTCACCAAAATTCAGTTCATGATATCAAGTTAATTGAGAAATGATTATTTTGATACAGACATATATTATTATTATTATTATTATTATTATTATTATTATTATTATTATTATTATTATTATTATTATTCAGAAGATGAACCCCATTCATATGGAACAAGCCCACCAAAGGGGCCACTGACTTGAAATTCAAGCTTCCAATGAATATGGCGGTCATTCGAAAGAATTAACAGAAGGTACTGGCTGAGAGGTAACGGAAGGTAATGGCTCTCAGTACCTGGCTTTTGGAACAAATACAATTCCTGGTGCGGCAGAGAGCTATCTGGAGAAGTAATTGATTGCACAATTTTAAGCTAAAATCGGACACTCCTTTTCAGTGACCAGTGAGATGGAAAACATTTCCCAAATTCTTGTCTTTTTGAACCTCAAATTTCAACCCACCCCCTCTTAGATTTTCAGATCAATTTCTCATTTCTCACCAGTTTGCTCAGCAAACCTTCAAGTGTGGTTTGATGTACGAGTATTTTTTTTTATTTACTTTTCCATATATATATGTCTGTGTGTGTGTTGTCAACCAAATCTGATCAACTACAGCTAAAATTTTTCAAGGAATGTGCTACAAAACGATAATTGAAATCATAGTCCCAAAATTTCGGCTTAACTAGATTTATGATCATATGATTTATTACACTTAAAAGTTGTCGTAACTTTATAAAAAAAAAAAATATATACATCGAATGTTTCGAAAGCTGCTCCAAATGTCATGTTGTTTTGCGCGCTCTCTCCAGTCAACAAACACGGGTCACCAGACGCGTCTGATTTGTGCGTTCTTCTGAGCGTTGGTAATTCGCTTTTGACCTCAAGTGGGTGTGTTGGGATTTCAATTTCAAGTATACTTTTCTCTTCTTTTCGTTCGGTCATTTTGTGTTCTTTCAATTGCGAGTCATAGTTAAATTCTGATGCAGCTTTACTTAGCAGTGTTATATATATATATATATGTATATATATATATATATATATATATATATATATATATATATATATATATATATATATATATATATATGTATATAATGTAGTCCCTACATCATTACATTATCAGTAAGAATCATTGTAGCAGTAGATTCACACATTAATTCTATATTGGTGACTCAGTTATTCTTTAATTCATTTCGATCTTACATTTACATTAGTAATTATAAAATATAACCAGCTTACATAACTAGAGTCAGTTATCTTCCATAACTCTGTTCAACCTAACCTCTTTTAATTCATCGGAAATCGATCTTACATTAAAATTAGTAATTATAAAAATATAACCAGCTTATATAATCGTTTTTACGGAACATTAGCAGTAGAGCACTGTTATTCTATGTAAGAGTCATTGAAAATCGATCTGCATTAAATTAGTTAAAATTAACCAGCCATAGAATCGTTTTTTACGGGAACATTGCAGTAGTGACAGTTATTCTATATTGGTGACTTCGTTCAACCCAACCTCTTTAATTCATCGAAAATCGATCTTACATTAAATTAGTAATTATAAAAATATAACCAGCTTACATAATCGTTTTTTTACGGAACATTGCTCCATATTTCCTCCTACGGAACCAGGTTCCGGCTCCGCGGAAGCGTAATTGCTAAATGTGAAGTACATGTTCTGTTGCCCGATTCCGGGAAAGGTCGGAGGTCGCGATGGAATTATTAATAATGAAATTGACAGGCGGCAGGCAATGCATTTTAATGGATGACTTTCATTTCGTTTACCGATGATGACAGAGGCGAGTTGATCTCTCGCTATTTACGTGTGTGTGTGTGTAGAAATAATCAACTCACAATCGAACCCAGGGGCTTAGGTTCTAACTTCTTTTATGGCTTCTGTGTGGTTTAGTTGGCCGCAGCGAACTTGCCTTTGGATTGAAAGACCTGGGTTCGATGGTCCTGATGTGAGTCAGACATTTATTATATATATATATATATAGTATATATATATATATATATATATATGTATATGTATATATATATGTGTGTGTGTGTGTGTGTGTGTGTGTGTGTGTACACACACATACATATATAAAAACATACATACGTATGTTTATTTATAGTTATAGCAAGAATATCAGAGAAGGTATTGAAATGGTATAAATTAAGAATATGCAAACCATATGCAAATTTAAAAATACATATTATATACATACATAGCATACGTCTGTTTATAGGAACAACAAGAATATTAGAGAAACTATTGAATTTATATAAATGAAGATTATGCAAACCATATGAAATTTAAAAACACGTGTACTCTACGAAAAATACCAAATTCGGATATCAAGACGGTGGAATGAGCGCGCTTCAAATTACGATTTTGTTAACGCAAATTAAAACCTGCCTCCGAATTGGATTGGAAAATGAGACTCATCACTTATTCAGAAACTCCAAAGAGTCTTTACGGAGAATTTCCCCTCATCTTTAAACGATACAAGAAGATCTGATTACGGGTTTCAGGAAAAGAAGATAGGGTTACGTCAGGGTGGGTGGATCTCTCTCTCTCTCTCTCTCTTCTCTCTCCCAAAGGGTAAATTGCATTTTATGAAAAATCTATTAAATAAAAAAAGCGAGTGGAAAGAAGACAAGGAGGAAATCTTGTGGAATTCAGAATGAAGAGAGATAAAGTAAAACTAAAGAAAGTCTAAAGTGCAAATAAAGCCTCTGAATGAGAAAAGTGAAAAAGAAAATAAAAAAATAGAGTGAAAAATATTCTTGCACACGACAATGCATGCAATCTTTTGGCTGCAAGGTGTATGAAGATTAGAACAACAATTAAACATTATGGAAAAACAAGAATGAAATGAACAATAAAGAAAATAAAAAAAAAAAATTCATGCACACGACAATGCATGCAATCTTTTTGCTGCAAGGTGTATGAAGATTACGAAAGGAATTAAACGTTATGAAAAAATAAATAAAAGGAATGAGATAAGCGAGAAAGAAAATAAAACATAGAATGAAAAAAACTTCTTGCACACGACAATGCATGCAAGGTTTTGGCTGCAAGGCATGTTTGTTCAGCCTCATTTAGCGTCGCCACTCGTGAATTCTTTCAGGAAAAGTCCTTCTAGGCAAAACATGCTGAAGCTTTTCCTGCTGATCCACGCGCACACACACACACACACACACACAACACACACACACACACACACACATTTCTGTTCTTGTTGCCATTGGCGCAGACGACAACGTATTGATAAAACTAGTTTTTAAACCGTGACCCTCCAGTACCAGTGTGAATATATATTGTGCTTTATACAAAGGTAAATCTTCGCCGTAGTGGTGCATTGGTAAAGTTCTCGCCTACCAGTCGAGAGGACTGGAGTTCAAATCCCGCCGCTAATTAGATGGCGCCATTGCATAAACCTGGTAGCCCGCCAACCTAGTGGTCTGAAAACTCGAGGGAGAGTAGGCAAATAGGTACCAGCCTTCAGCCTGGGGGCGTAAACAGTACGCCTAGCAACACGCTGGCCGCATGTCTTAGGCATTGGGACCTGTCCCCCCCACTGGCTGTTGGCCAAAGAAACAGGAGATCAGCGCCTGCCCTATGGGCCTCGTGAAGGCCCAGGAGAACTTTAACTTTTAACTAAAATATTCACAGCCACTGGCTCGGATTTTGGGCAGATTGAATTGCTGCAGGTCAGCGACTTTTAGATGTCCTGCTTTTCATGGGATTCCCTGTGCAGTCAGAGGGGAATATGTCTTCTGTCACTGGTTTCCCGTTCTTTAAATCATGCGTTCGAAATAACAAAGAAATAGTTTATTCATGACTGACATCATGCGAGAATAGTAGGTTGCGTGTGGTGGACATCTGAGGTAATTGAATGTTTATTCAAATTTACCGCGTTTTATTGAATATAGAATTTAGACCAAAGGCCAAGCACTGGGACCTTTTAGGTCATTCAGCGCTGAAACGGAAAACTGACAGTAAAAAGGTTTGAAAGGGTAACAGAAGCTGAAAACTCAAAGCAGTTGTAATTAAGAATCAAATTGCCAGGAGAGGGTTCAGAAAGCAAGATGGAAGAAAGAGAATATGAAAGGAGGTACAGTAAAAAGGAACGAAAGGGGTTACAGCAGCTAGGGGTCACCGAAGGCATGCAAAGAACCTTTGGTAATGCCTACAGTGCACCGCATGAGGTGCACTAACGGCGCTACCCGCCTGTGGGGACCGCGTTTTATTGTCCGTCTTGTGATGCGGAGGTAAAGTTATTCATATTAAAAATGCCCCTGCCTCTCTAAAAAAATAAATGTAAACATTTATGACAAGGCATTGATATTTTAAAAAATGGCCCCTTAAAAAAAAACGCTAAATGCAAACATTTATGACAGGTTATGACGCCTTTGAAGTTGATGAAAAAGCCAGCAATCAGCCGTGATGCAAAATCTTCATCATATATATCTTTGCCCTCCCAGGTTATGACAACGCGACACGAAAACCCTTTCCTCTCTGGAATTATTATTATTATGGAAGCATTTCATAGATATTACAGTGTTTTGGCATCACTCGAACGGGAGAGGGAAGCTCCTAAGAGGAAAACATTCTAATAATGCGGCAATATTTAAGATCGCTCATTTGAGAGATGTACTGGTTCGTTTCCGGGCTGATCAAAACGAAATGTTTTATGATGGGGGAACCGCGTTCGTTTTGGTTGGAATTTCATTTCGACTCATAAATATATATTTATAAAAGTTGCATGATTCTGTCAATGAGGCGTTCGTTTTGGTCGGAATTTCATTTAGATTCGTAAATATATATATAAAAGTTGCATGATTGTATGAATGAGGCGTTCAGCCTCTCGTCCCCCAAAATTTTGTTGAGTTATAAGCCATCAAAATTTTGGAAATTCAACATATTCTAATTTCTTTATTTTTCAAGATGCAAAGTTGAATTTTGTATGAGATGAAGTATTTGCGATCAGGAGTAGAATAGTGTGAATAAAAAAACTATAGTTCAACCCCACCTCATTTTTTTGGAAAAATGGGGGATTATTTTAAAGTTGATCAGGCGAAAAACCCCATTTTCGAAAGTTGGAGCGAGATGCCCTTCTAGTTCTGAAACTGAAATGTTTTAAAAAGTATAAGTCGCAGATTAAAATAATGGAACGCTCATTTTGGGAAACATTTGTAATTGTTTTCGATCACGTGATGATTCTTGAAATAATTTTGAAGGTCAACTTTTAAATAATATAAAGAAAAAGTTTAATTTTGAGCTAAGATTAGATAGCTTAGTTGTCTTCATCAGTTATTTTTTTCACCCGGGAAAGTCTTTTTGATATGTTTTCTATAATCATCTGTATATTTGATTGTAGTGGCCTTCAAGAAGGATAATAATAGAGTAAGAAAGAATTAGAAAAATCTTGACGAAAGGAATGAAAACATTGCAGTGTAGCACGAAAAAAAATCACATGAGAAGGAAAAAAAGTTTCTGGGGAAACATAAAACAAATATCCCATTCAAAGGTTATAACAAAATTGAAAGAAAAATAATAAGCTGTAGAGTGAAAAATAAAAAAAAAGAGTACAAACAAAACAGTAATCTGAACAAAAAAAAAAACAACCATTCAAGTAAGAAGGAATGAATATAAAGAAAATACACTTTAAGGTTAAAGTCATGCTTGAGGAGGAACGAAGAGAAAGGAACACAGGAGGAGGAGGAGGAGGAGGAGGAGGAGGAGGAGGAGGAGGAGGTCACCTTCAATTCGTTAAATATTCATCTCCTTCTTTCTTTGTTTACTCTTAATATGGAGGAAGAGGCAATAGGGGAATGACTAAAGAGAAAGATTAGGAAGTAGATCGCCTGGTTGCAGTGGTGGATCTACCCACCATCTTATAGCTTACAGTACCTATTCGTTCGTCGACATTTTGGGAAGATTATATAAAAACTAGTTGGTTAATTTTGTCGAAACTTGGTGAAACATCAATTAGATGACATTCTCGAGGTGGTTAACTTTTCTTAAAAGTTATTCTGCCCTAAAAAGGAAGACTACAGTATCTGCAAAAATACAAAACTGAGAAATGGTAGATACTCCCTTGCCTTACTACTGATTTTGCAGATACTGTAAATGGGACCCTAAATACTCGTGAAAGTATTGAAGAATCATTCTGAAATCTGTAATAACTTGTGTATTAGTGTTTTCACGAGCCTAATAGGTGGTATGTCTCTAATTTAGAAAATTTTGCAAGATTCTGCAGTTTTCCATTTTTGGGCAGAATTGTTAGCTTTATAGGATTAAGTTAAGCTAATACATTTTGGATTAGTCTTGCCTCTCAACTGGCTAAATATGTATGCCATCCTACTTACATTGATTCCTTGTAACTGTAATTTTTTATTTTATTTAAAATTTAATAAATAACAGTGCCAATTTTGATCTGGGAAAGATGAAAGGACTGTTACCCTATAACTGGCATTTTTTAATAATAATGGGTAGCAAGTTTGACCTCTGAAGTTCAGAGTTCAAGGTCATAGAGTTCCAGTTGTTCAAAGGCATCGTGACGAGCTACTTATTCTTGTTATTCCTGACATTCTGTTTATCCAATTTGACCCTTAAAGGTCATAGGTCAGGATCTTACGATGCTGGTGGATTCAGGTTCGTGAACTTTTAAAGATGCGGATGTTTCGCCGACAGTAAAATATTTGACATTATATTTTCATTTTTGGAATATATTTTTCAATGTTTGACATTTAGAGGTCGGAAGTCTGAGTGGGTTTGTGTGTTGTGGGTTTTATTTTTTTTGTTGGGGGGATGCTAATAAGCTCACTGTAAAGGAATTTGAAATTATTCATACTGTGAAAGCTGCTTTAGAAGACCTATCAGTCGAAGTATATAACTGTAAGTTGAATTTGCCTCCTTTCTTTAGTTTTCTGTAAAAAAAACTATTGTGTTGGCTTGGTCTGTCCGTCCACTTTTTCTGTCCGCCTCAGATTTTAAAACTACTGAGGTTATAGGTTGCAAATTGGCATGTTGATCATTCAATCCTCCAATCATCAAACATACCAAATTGCAGCTCTCGAGCCTCATTAGTTTTTATTTTACTTACGGTTAAAATTTAGCCATAATCGCCCAAACATATACGCTTAGCCACCACCGCCGTGGTTCAAGTTTTCATGACCCGCGGCTCATACAGCTCTTATACCGAGTAATTCACCGAAAGGTAGATCTGTTTTCGGGTGGCGCGTTGATTATATGCTATACAGAAAACTTTGATTGTTTAAAAGAACATTTTTTATACTGTTTTTTTCTGAAGCCACCCCTGTGAAACGGCTTAATTTTGTACATTAATTATATATATATATATATAATTATATATATATATATATATGTATATGTATATATATATATATATATATATATATATATATATATATATATATATACATATATGTAAATGATATATATAGAGATATATATATATATATATATATATATATATATATATATATACATACACAACATTACATCCAAGCTCATTGCTTCATATCTATTCACAGTTATCCTCGCAATCAGGCTACAATAACTCCCAAAAAACAGAATTTGAAACAATAGCATTATGTAATGAGAAACCATTTATTAATTAAAAATAAAACCGAGAATCCAATCGTGTGTGTTTGTCTCCTGCATAATTTGTGCCACGATGACGTCACTTAGCCCCGCCCACTTGCCCGGGTCATTAAACTCTTAGTCTTTAATCAGTCAATCGCGCCGCCTTTGAAGTTGCTTTGACCTGACTGAATTCAGGAGAATTAATGATTCAGTCCTTATTCGCGTTGATGCTCCGGGTTTAGACAGATGCGAACGGGGAGAGAGAGAGACGGGAAGATTATACACGCATGAATTTACATATATTGAAAGGTGGAATAGAGAAGCAATAGAATATTTGTTTATTATTATATTATTCGGGTTTAGGGAGTAATCAGTCATTTTATAGCGCTTTTTTGCATAGTTATTTATTTGGTCTTCATTTATTTTGTCTATTTGCCTTCAGTGCGCCTCATGCCGTGCACTGTAGGCATTACCGAAGGTTCTTTGCAACGTGCCTTCTTAGGGCCCTAGCTGCTACAACCCCTTTCGTTCCTTTTACTGTGCCTCCTTTCATAGTCTCTTTCTGCCATCTTACTTTCCTCAACCGTCTCCTGACAATTGATTCATGGTGCAACTGCTTTGAGGTTTTCCTCCTGTTACACCTTTCAAGCGTTTTAGAGAGAGAGAGAGAGAGAGAGAGAGAGAGAGAGAGAGAGAGAGAGAGAGAGACATTACCAATCACTGGTTGAGAAGCCCTAATGATATTCATACTTCCAATTTCCTATTTGATCGACAACGAGAAACCTTACTCAGAACCTTCATTGCTTTCCAGGAGATGAGATATTTCGCAAATTTGATTCTCGTCGATTTTCTGAAAATATTTATCGACGTTCGGATGAAGGAGAGATGGAATAGCTAGGTCATTAAAAGGAAAGATTTTTCGTGAAAGGATATTTTAAATTAAGTTGATTTGTTCATATTCTTACAAGAGTTACACATATATTTCAATTGGGTCACTGCTGAGCCGGGAAGTTGGGGAAAACACGCTGGTATTAGCAAGGCAGTTAGTCTGCCCAGGCAGAGCCTTAAGTACAGTGGTACTGTGTCCCAAACTTTTATGACTGGCGTGGTTGTTGGTAGGGTGTTGTCTTCACTTGAAAGACCTGTCTGTTTCTTGAGTCAGAAATTTATATATATTTTGTTAAACTTCTAAGAGTTTGTAAGCAACTGTCCTTGCAAGCAAAAAAGGAGAAATTTGGGAGATTAATTGTTTAACCAAAAAGGGACTTTTCTCTCTACCTGAAAAACTTGAATTTTTAGCATTAGAACTTACTAAAAAAGAAATTATTTTTTTTATTGCTTTGTGCCTTTCTTTCGTTTATAATTACGTAACTCCTCTTTGGAAGCGAAAGGAGAAATCTGGAAACATTTGCTCATTCTTAAAAATCTGAATTTTTATGGGAACAGGTTAATTAGCAGGACCCCTAACTTCCATAATCCTTTGAGGCACCCAACCATATAAGCTTCCTCCATCCTACTTTCCCCCCTCTTATTCTTCCTCCTATTTCCTCAAGACATCATCTTCCTCCCAGGTCTAATTCCCTCACTCCTCCCCCCACCCCCTTCTTCCACCAATCCTTTCCTCGTTCTGAATCCATCTTTGACCGCTCTCCTTCCCCCTACCAACATCCCACATTTTAACAGAGGCACTGACAAGTATTACATTTTGATTGGAATTAATATAACATTAATTCTTAGTCTTGGAGCTGGTAATATTTGAAGTTTTTGTAAATGTAAGTAAATATAAAACAGTAAAAGTAAATATATATATATATACATACACACACATATACAACAAAATTAAACATAGGCATCTGGTCTTATTTTTGAACTGTCTAATAAAAACGTAAGAATCACAACAGTCATTATAAGATTATATTTCTCAGTTATCATGTAAACACCAACAGACAGTATTAAAAAAGCCGAAACTATTCTGGTTGTATTTCGTTCATTAAGTGAAGTTACCAAGGCAAAAGACAACAGCAATTAAACCGTAATTTGCTGTAATACCCAGAGAGAGAGAGAGAGAGAGAGAGAGAGAGAGAGAGAGAGATGATATGAAACATTTTTGCTTGCAAAATGACCAACAATTATTGCAGTGGCAAAGAGAAATTATTATTCTTTTCATAAATGGGAGACAGTGACTGGTCTGATTATAAATCATCTTTTTGTATACGCTCTCTCTCTCTCTCTCTCTCTCTATGTCTTCTCTCTCTCATATCATGTCTTTATACATATTATATAAATAAATATATATACATTTTAATGTTATATATATATATATATATATATATATATATATATATATATATATATATAATAGTAACAGTAATTTTCTATAATATTAAAACCAAGTGAATCTTTCTTGTTTGTCCGTCCCGGGTGCGGGCGGGGTAAGAAGTGGATTGGGAGGGTAGGGGAGACATGACACATCCACCCTCCTGCAAACCTGTTTGCCCGCCCGGGTGCAGGCGGGGTAAGTAGGGGATTGGGAGGGTAGGGGAGACAGCAGCTCCGGGTTCCAGCACTGCGTAGCTCACACCATCAAGCTCGTTATAATAATAATAATAATAATAATAATAATAATAATAATAATAATAATAATAATAATAATAATAATAATAATATTATCCAGCAATATGCTTTCGTAATGACATCCTATCTCCCAGTCAAGCCGAGACACCATTACTATTAGATTAATGGAAAGACTATACCAGCCGTTCCGGAAACATTAGGAGCGTAATCCTTTAATGTTTTATAAACACAATCTCTCTCTTTCTGAGGGAGAATCAACACGATCCTCCTTTATTCTAGCGTCAATTTTGAGTGATTTATATTTACTTGAACAGAGCATGGAACTCTGTCGTAATTACTTGCATTGCACAAACAAGAACTCTTTATGACAGAGATTAGATAAGGCAAAAAAAGCTAGACATGTTTTTTCCTGGAGCAATTTTTTTTTTTTTTTTTTATCAGATAGGGTCTCTGTGTGTTTCTTGTCGTGATTAGCTGGGGAAACTATCAGGACAATTAAAACTGCCTTTCCACGAGTATAACTGCTTGTAATTATGGTCTAAATACCAATAAAACCCTTGTTTTTGTTCTTTCATAATTTTCATTAGCGTTCCTCATTAAGGGATACCAGTATTATTCAGCGTGTCATCTATAATAAACCTTTTTCCTTTACTAATTTCTTGCATCAACTACAAGAGTTATTATGTTCCAGTGATGTTAACATTGATGTAGAATTCAGAAAACTTTCGAGCAAAAGTGTTTCAGTAATGTTAACATTGATGCTGAATTCAGAAAACTGGCGAGCAATGCATCAGAATCAAATCCGCATCAAATCTGAATCCTGCAATGTCATTATGCGCTCCGATTATGTTGATGAAAATGACTGAAATCATAAATTTCTGGGGTCACTGACTGACGTGATCGTCTGAGCTGATAAGCACCGGGGCTTTATTATACATTTTCCTGTCTGGTTGATCATTACTGTAATTAAATCATAGGAGATTTAGGATGATTAACCCAGTGTTTCGTTCTGTGTCATTCGGCTCACTGGGTTCTAATTTATTCAGGGTAATGAAGTGGCAGAAATGTATATACATACACACACATATATATATGTATGATTGTGTGTGTATGTAGAATCTACCGGTGCCGCGTTCTGATTAGTGACCCGGGTTCGTTTCCCGCTACCGGCCATCAGAACTTCTTCATATTTCTTGCACTTGGATCTTAAGGCTTTGTAGTGACAAGCGTATCAAAAAAAAAAAAAAACGCGAAAAATTCGAGAAAGTTAAGAGGGCATTGTGGTTATTACAATTATGTATTGTGTGTCTATATGTTTGTACACAATCATACGCACAATCACTAAAATTACAGGGATGTCAAGTCTAGATTTAGATTTTTAGGGGTAAATGCAACTTATTTCCCATTCTATTCTCTTTAAAGAATTCAGCATCCGCTGTCAGTTCACTCGAGGGTAAATCATCTATTTTAAACTTTCCTTCACCTTTAGAGCCATTTCTCACATTCTGTGCTCCGTCGTCTCTCGAGATGTAGTTTTATCTTAGAGTTTTCAAGCGGTTCTTTATTTTTTTTTATGGAGTTTTTAAATTATTATCGCGGATAATTTTTTTTTACTTTTTTGCCTGTTTCATGCATAAATTTTTATTGATCAGTATTTGAGATCTCCATTATAATGACAGAACATCAGGTCCACTCAAAAATATGGGAAATAGATGACAGAAGGTACAATTTTAAAAATAAATTTCACCAAATGGGTCTGTATTTTTATGAATTTTTTTATTATTATCGTGAACATTATTTTATAATTTTTTGCCCGTTTCATGTATAAATCGTTATTGATCAGTAGTACTCCATTATAAAGACAGACATCCCGTGTACTTATAAAAAATGGGAAACATATGACAGAATGCACAAATTTTTCTCAAAAACGAATTTCACTGCACCCCATGAAATGCGTTTGCTTGTACCTCATAACTTTTGCGTTGGCTCAGTGACACAGGAAGTGTATGAAAATGCCGTAAAGAAAACTTTCCTTTGCCCAGACTTTATCATTGAAGATAGATAAAGGCTTTACGAGCAAACTTGGGCCGTTTAAAGGTCCTCTTATCAGCAAATGGATCTGGAAAGGAGATATTCATGAAAGATCGTCCCAGTCACTCGAACGTTCAGGCGGGCGAGTTTTGCTTTTCTTATCAAAGCGCGAGGTCTGTCGGCTCGCAGGCGTCGTTGTATCTCGTTGTGTGCAACATCAGTCCAGTTGTTAGGTATTGTCTGTAGTATTCAGATTCCAGTATATATATATATTACATATATATTTTGAAATGTTTCTATATATGTGTGTTTACTGATTTGTATGTTCCAAAGTAATTAATTGATGAATATACAAAATTGAGTGTTTTGCTAAATGAAATCAGAGATATATAAATATTAAATGTAAATTTTCAAAATCAGTTGTGCCTGTAACAATATATGGTAAGGTATACATGTAAATTAAGACTGTACATTTGTGCATAATTTTGTATACATTATATACATATACGTTGTGTGTATAATATATATATATATATATATATATATATATATATATATATATATATATATATGTATATATATACATATATATATATATATATATATATATATATATATATATATATATATATACACATACTTATAGACTTATACATAAATTCAGCCGTATTTCGCAGGCTTAGCATTTAATTAGTTTCGCAAATCGGATCCTGAAGAATATAAGGTTTCCTTCGGCCGATTCCATTGGAATATTCCGGCGGAAAAAAACATCATTCCATGAAGCCTTTGTTCGGCGTTCCTGATTGAATACGGGATCAAGGCTGCTCCATATTTCTGCCTCGTATCCTCTGGGTCTCCTATAGGACTCTAATCCTACGTGATAATGCAGACCTGACACGCCTCCTGTGGTTTTTTAGTTCGTCTGTCCGTCGGCACTTTTCTGTCCGCCGTCAGATCTTAAAAACTACTGAGGCTAGAGGGCTGGAAATTGGTATGTTGATCATCCACCCTCCAAGCATCAAACATACCAAATTGCAGCCCTCTAGCCTCGGTAGTTTTTATTCTATTTAAGGTTGAATTTAGCCATAATCGTGCGTCTGGCAACGATATACGATAGGCCACCACTGGGCCGTGGTTAAAGTTTTTCATGGCCGCGGCTCATACAGCATTATACCGAGACCACCGAAAAGATAGATCTATTTTCTGTGGCCTTGATTATACTCTGCAGCGGCTGTACAGAAAAACTCAGGCGATTCTGATTATTGTAATGTTTGATTTCTGGGCTTTCTCAGTTGTAAAATTCCTTCTCTCTCTCTCTCTCTCTCTCTCTCTCTCTCTCTCCTCTCTCTCTCTCTCTCTCTCTCTCTCTCTCAGTTGAATTTTTACATTGTTATTTACTTAATAAGTATGAATCTATCCGAGTATTTTAATATAAATTTCTATTTACTGTCATCTCTCTCTCTCTCTCTCTCTCTCTCTCTCTCTCTCTCTCTCTCTCTCTCTCTCTCTCTCTCTCTCGGAAAAAATATGGGCCATAAAACAGTTGTATTTTTGATCTATGTTCGTGGCTCCATTCCCGTAAAAGCTCCACTGGGAGGAATAATTCAGGAAATTTAGATAGCCATAATTTAAACAGTGGTCCTATGAAATGCCTCAAGCTTTGCACTTGTGCATAAACACTCTCTCTCTCTCTCTCTCTCTCTCTCTCTCTCTCTCTCTCTCTCTCTCTCATGTGGACAATCACACACACACACACACACACACACACACACACACACATATATATATATATATATATATATATATATATATATATATATATATATATATATATATCTTCAATGTTTAGTGTCATATAAGATCCTGTAGAAATCAGAACGCTATATGCCGGAAGACTTGTCCTGTTTGCTAATTTTTCAGGTGGTCTTGAATAATTTCCAAATTCTTTCGTGTGTTTGTTTAGTACATCACTTTCGTTCATTATGGTGAGAGTCCCATCAATAAAGGGATTCATATGAAGGGATATCAGTTAATTAACTTTGGATCAAGTAGTATTGTCTTCATTTTAACCTAATTCCAAATTTAATCACGAATTGAATCTGATCATGAGACTGTAGAGTTCTGAAGTCTGTAACAAAACTCATAAAACCCCTTCGTTACTGAACAATTAAGTTATTAACCCCTCTTAAATCATTGAGTTTTTTTTCATATAATGATAAGTTAATATATTGGAGATCATTTGTATTTGAGTGTGTGTGTCCGTCTTCTCCCCTCAAAGGTTCACATTTGCAACTTTTCACGGAGAATTTTGTGCGGAGCATTACAGTGTGCAAGGTCATCGCCTTTCAGATAAAATTATAAATTAAAATAAAATATAAAAAATTCTATATGAAATAATATTATTTTATAATATTTTTATAAAATAATATAAAAAAGGTCAAGGTGTTCAAATGTTATATGTGTATTTTAAATTTATATTTGAGGAAAACTTTAAAGCAGATCCAGGTATATATGTCTGTATATTGTGTCCTTGAACGCATAAATGAATATAGTACAATACATAAAACCAGATATTTATAAAAAAAGACAATCCACAAATGCCTGCAAGTTTGCTCAGAGACAAAAAAAAAAATCCGCAAGAGATTTTTCCATTAACTCGAAGTGAGTGATTAAAAAACTGTTCGCAATTAATCCCATTTTTTTTTGCCATTCCGGCATTCGAGCGTGAACGGGGTCGTTAATTGCTTTTAGAAAATAATAAAGATGATTTTTCCCCGTCGATTCTCTGCTGTGGTAACGGTAATTCATGCAGTTATAATCGGCACAGACTCAGAGAGATAAATTCACTGCTCACCTGTGTATCTCACCTGACTTTCATCCGAGGATGTACATTGACGCATCCTGGGATATTGAGGATTGAATGGGATTTATGAGGTCATTCAACGCTGAAACTAAAATCGACAATAAAAAGGTTTGAGAGGTGTAGCAGGAGGAAAACCTCAAGGCAGTTGCACTGTGAATTAATCGTTAGGAGAGGGTTGGGGAAAGTAAGATGGAAGAGAATATGAAAGGAGGTACAGTAAAAGAACCCTAAGTAATGCCTACAGTGCACTGCATGAGGTGCACTGACGGCGCTACCCCCCCTACTTCGCCTGGGATGATATTTAAGAGAACCTTCGTTTTTCGCTCCCTGGTCTGACTTTGAATAGGAAAAACTGTTTCCTTGTTTACAAAATACTTCAACGTTATATCGTCTATTTGTATTTACTTGTTTACAGGAAAAACGTAATACCGTCGGTTTGTATTTAATTGTTTACGAAAAAAACTTCGCCCTAACATCGTCAACTTTGAGGCCAATCGTTTTGTTTGCAAGTGGATTTGCTTGTTTCCTTATTGCTCGCTCTGCTTCGCCTGAGGGGAAAATTTGGCTTACCCACGTCGATGTTTGGGAAACACACTATTGGCCAGTGGTTTCCAAATTGCACTGGTTTAAAGCAACGTCTAAGATAAGGCTTATTCAGCAGAACTGCAAAGCAAATATAATTTTTAATTGTGTAAATGGCAGTTAAGATTTAAGTGGAATCGATGAAGGAGTTGCAGTAGATTTTAACTTTTATTCGAGATTCAGTTCCAATATGGTGGTTTGTTAAAGGACTGTGAGTTGAGAGAGAGAGAGAGAGAGAGAGAGAGAGAGAGAGAGAGGTGAACTTGATGTCATTATTATGTCTGTCAAGGTAATTGAAATTATTTTTTACGTTCATTAATTCCAGAGAAAATGTTCTTTTACTAAACTCCCACTGTCGAACATGAAGTAGCGGGTGGCCCAAAAGTTGTCACAATTTTATAACTGAAATGTTTAGCTTAACTGTTATTTTTCTCCTAATATCAGGTGGACCTTGTCAAAAGCTGCCATTTCTACGTACCATCATTGTACACAGAGGCTTAGTATTCAGCGCTGGAGATGGCCAGGTTCGTCTGGGCCTATGTGGCGACAAAATCAACAGGCCTCAATCAGCGACCTCAAACTAAGAAGCACTATATAATATATATATATATATATATATATATATATATATATATATATATATATATATATATATATATATATATATATATATATATATATATATATATATATATATATATATATATATATATATATATATATAAAGGATGCTTGTGGACGTAAGCATAGCCTCCTTGCATGCAAAAATTAATTAACACTGCCAAAAATTCAGTTAAAGCAGCAAGGTTCTCATACATATCGCCTTTATCAGAACCTATGTCTGGCTTCTGCGCGGCATTTCAATAGAGATTACTTGTTCAATAACTGAGCTCAACTGAGCTTGGGTGGATTTGGATAGAGCCAGTTGCCTACCTGGGTTGTGGAGGGGGAAGAAGGCTGGTTTACAAGGAGAGAGAGAGAGAGAGAGAGAGAGAGAGAGAGAGAGAGAGAGAGAGAGAGAGAGAGAGAGAGAGAGAGAGAGAGAAAAGCAACTTGGAGGAGTGATGATCTGGAACTATTTTATTCCTTTTTGTACCGCTTTATCCTTTTTAGAGAGAGAGAGAGAGAGAGAGAGAGAGAGAGAGAGAGAGAGAGAGAGAGAGAGAGAGAGAGAGAGAGAGGGAAGCAAGGTTGAAGGAGAAATAAAATAAAGAACAGTTTTGTTCCTTTTGGTAATTTCGAAGTGCTGTTGATTAATGATCTGTGCATAAATCAGTGGTTTACCATAAAACAATTTTTTTTTGCGTCTCGAAGTGAAGAAATAAGTATACACAAAATACATACACGTATGTGTATATATATATATTATGTATACATATATAGTATAGCCTATATATATATATATATATATGTATATATACACTTATATATAATTTTACACACCTTCCCCTATCCATCTCACTGTGACATACACTCAAGGACCCAATGGAAATCAGTAAACAAACAAATAAATACACAAATAAATAAATAAATAATAAAAAGGAATTTTTGCTAAGGATGGTGCTACATTCCCGTCGGCACAAATCTCCTTAACCGGACATTAATGGCGGCCTTAACCGCTCTCAGCCTCTTAAAACTAAGCACCGGAAAACGTAATGAGGTTCTTTCTGGTGGAATTTATGGTTTTGCTTCATCCTCATGTTACAGGGTTCCCTCCCCTCCGGAGGGGGAATTCGAATCCCCTCCTTCGGAGGAAATGGCTATCTATAAAGAAGTGAGTGGCTGTCATCTCCTTGCAAACAGCGCTTTACTAGAATGTGAAGAACGGGCGATAAGTACAGGCATGATCAATCTTTGTTTTTAAGTACAGACAAAATCAATCTTTGTTTATAAGTACAGACAAAATCATTCTCTGTTTTTAAGTACAGACAAAATCATTCTCAGTTTTAAGTACAGACAAAATCATTCTCTGTTTTTAACTACAGACAAAATCATTCTCTGTTTTTAAGTACAGACATGATCAATCTTTGTTTTTAAGTACAGACAAAACCAATCTCTGTCTTTAAAGTACAGACAAAATCAATCTCTTTTTAAAGTACAGACAAAATCAATCTCTGTTTTTAAAGTACAAGAAAATCAATCTCTGTTTTTAAAGTACAGACAAAATCAATCTCTGTTTTAAGTACAGACAAAATAGAAAAATAAAAAGCAAAAAGCAAGCACAGTCAACAGTGTCGCCTCCATAGTCGATAAATTGATTCAGCAAGCAAAGATAAAAGCCTAAACGACAATATCACACGCGAACCAACGTAGTTTTAAAAACAAATATATGCGCACACACAGGCAAGCACATATACAAACACGCTCAATAAAATACAACGCAGCGCACTCTGGCAGAAAAGCAACGTAATTATTTATAACACAAAGTGACAAGGAACAGTGACTGGGATTTGCACTCCATACAGTATTCAAAGCCCTGAATTTTGTAGCAATGTTATGCGGTGAGTTGAAAAGACCTTTTTTTTTTTTTGCAACGACGACAAATGGAGATTCTTTTCGTTCGCGGCCGGAATATTCTTTTGTAAACTATTAAGAAATGGCGAATAACGACGCTAATTAGTATTGTTATCATCATTCAGTAGATGAAACCTATTCATATAGAACGAGCCCACCAAAGGGGCCACTTGACTTGAAATTCAAGAAGCTTTCAAAGAATATTCAGGTGTTCATTAGGAAGAAGTAAGAGGAGGTAAGGGGAAATAGAGAAAGAAGAATTCCCACTTATTAAAAACGAAAAAAATGAATGAATAAATTAATAAATAGATAAAAACGTATTAAAAAGCAAGGAGAATGGTATTAGGGCAGCAATGCGGTGCATCTTCGCTTGAACTTTCGAAGTTCCAATTCCACCGGAATCTCGAATTCCTACCTCCATGATCCATCGCCACACTGCCGGGCATTTGAACCAGAACGCATGGACACCCCCCAGGAGTTTTCCACTTTTCCTGCAAAAGCAGAACAAGGCCTTGATAATTCCTTCTAAGCCACCCTCGGGGGCATACGTCTCTATTGCCCCAGTGCTCTTCTAATCCCTTCCCACACACGCTGGTTCTTTCAAGGATTAAGGATGCAGAAGGATTCCACGGGCTCTTGAGTTGTGGCCTGCATAGATTTTTATATTGGTTCTCATCTCTTAGTTTTTATTTTTAGATGGCTGGAGGGTTAGGTACTGGAAGAGTTAAATCTCCCCTTGTCTTTTATGCGAGTAAGCAACAGTCAGCACAAACATACATACAAATATATATATATATATATATATATATATATATATATATATATATATATATATATATATATATATATATATATATATATATATATATATATATATATATACATACTCTATATTCAGTTCATAATTGGACACATGAGCTGTTCTGCACAGGCCAGATTTTCCTTTTCATTTCCAGTCTCTGCATCAACAGCAATTGCTTGGCAACGAGCGTGACCCATTTAGGCAAAACGGTTGACCTAGTTTGATCGAAAATCATTTCTAAGAGGGGATATAATTTTAATTGAATTTGATAGACAACTTTGTTTTAAGTCTGGCTTCCTGTCAAATGTTGTGCTACAACTTTATTCTTGTGATATAACGTTTTCATTATGTAAATTACTTTAATATATATACGTATCTTTACATGTGCTTCTCTCTCTCTCTCTCTTCTCTCTCTCTCTCTCTCTCTCTCTCTCTCTCTCTCTCTCTCTGAAAATCTACCTAGTATGCTTAAAGCTTCGTCTTTTCCCAGAAACTAATCAAACTCGAAAACTTATTTGCGTCCAAACAAGGAGGGCCGTTACATTTTTCCCTCATTATTATTTTTTTGTTTTTTTTTTTTGTATCTTTTTGTTGGTGTGGTTTTTGTTGTTGTTGTGAAGGGTTGTTGGGTTGATGGGGAATCTTCTTCCCATATCTAGTTAATATTTTTTTTCGTAATTAGTTTTAACAAAAGAGGAAAGAAAAAGGGATGACTCATGATGATGATGACTTGTCTAAAGCTTAGGAGAAGTTTACTAATTTTTTTTTTTAATTTTCACTCGTTATTCGTTGGTTTAGACAGAATAGAAAGAAAGTAAATGAGATGTAATGTAATGTAATGTAATAGAAAATTTAGCATAATTGCCAAAAGCTAGGACTTTTGAAATGCCTACAATGCACAACGTGAGGTGCACTGACGGCACTAACCCCCCCCCCACACAATTTTAAGAAAATGTCGCGGTTTTTGGTTTTTTGTAAAAGAACACTATTGTCTGTCCGTTCGCACTTTTTCTCTCCGCGCTTTTTTCTGTCCGCCCTCAGATCTTAAAATCTACTGAGGCTAGAGGGCTGCAAATTGGTATGTTGGTCATCCACCCTTCAATCATCAAACATACCAAATTGCAGCCCTCTAGCCTCAGTAGTTTTTATTTTATTTAAGGTTAAAGTTAGCCTTAATCGTGCTTCTGGCAAGGATATAAGACAGGCCACCACCGAGCCGTGATTAAAGTTTCATGGGCCGCGGGTCATACAGCATTATACCGAGACCACCGAAAGATAGATCTATTTTCGGTGGCCTTGATTATACGCTGTACAGAAAACTCGATTGCGCCGAAGTTTCCGAAGAAATTTCGGCGTTTTTTTTAATTTTTATTTTTTTGAGGGGTCCAGTCTATTGATATATGTTGGTTGTATGACGTGATTATCCATATCTTTTATCTTTCGGGAAAAATCCCATATTAAAACGGAATTGTGAATTTAATGGGGGGAATTCTGATCGGTTGCGTGTGTGTATATATATATATACGTTTGGACAGTTTCATTAGCGAATGCATGACGTTTTTAATACAATTCTTTGATTGAGCGGAAATGCAATATTTATTTCCAGGAAATGTGCTGTGTGAACCTTGCGTTCCACATTTATTTTTATGCTTTCATTTCCGCGAAGCCAGATAATTAATTTTAATCAATTTTAGAAAGACTTTAATTTCTGTTGTATGCTACAAGTTTTCCAGCATTAATTGATGGCGTGTTTCATCTATTTTTATTTTTTATGCGCCGTAAATAGCAATGCGTCCTTGCTACTTAAAACCCAGCTTACTTTTTTTTATGTTTTTATTTATTATTTTTTTTTTTAGTTTTGTCATATATTGTGACCGGACCTTTAAGTCTGTCTATATTTTGGATGGAGACCAGAAAACGATTATAGGTACAAAGCCACACACACATATATATATATATATATATATATATATATATATATATATATATATATATATATATATGTATATATATATATATATATATATATATATATATCTGCAGCCATGTCTTTAGTAATAAGACAGAGAAAGTACATAGCCTCTCATTGCTTCATTCTATATATATAAACAAAATTCTACATGAAATACTAATCAACAAAATCAATTAATTTTTTTATCTAACTAAACTACAGACAAATCCTATTCAATAACAAACAACTGTTAAGTAGTGCCTGAAAGGCAATCCCTACAGCGTAAGTGGAGTGCTTAAACGTTAGCTACAACATATATATATAATATATATATATATATATATATATATATATATATATATATATATATATATATATATACATACATACACACACACACACACACACATATACACACATCACACATATATATTGAAAATCTACAACCACAATATTCAAGCCAGCCTCCATCTTGGGCACCCATTACATCGAAAAATACAAATGAACTCATTCATGTTAGATGCAACCCATGAGAGAGATACCAAACATTTTCACAATGCTCCCGAGGCTCGTCGGGGAGAGAAAATAAATGCGATGTAAACAATCGAGAAAAAGTGAACTCTCGGCAAGAGGAGGAAGGAAAGAAGGAAGAAGGAGGACTAATCAAAATATGGTAATTGTTTGCATTGCCATTGAAGGTCCAATTAGGAGGCTGATTGCATCACCTCGGGAGGTGGGTGAGTTGGGAGGGGTTCAGCTTAAGAGAAGTTGAAGAAAGATGTATTATATGAGATGGAGGAGTTTAGAATTGGAGAGAGAGAGAGAGAGAGAGAGAGAGAGAGAGACATTGTCATTTCAAACATTTCAGTGACTTGATTTTAAAACATTCGGATAGACAAACATCATATACGTAGATATGATGCTTAGAAACGAGAGAGAGAGAGAGAGAGAGAGAGAGAGAGAGAGAGAGAGAGAGAGAGAGAGAGCTGGAGTGGACGCTGTAGGATGTTCTTGAGGACATTTTTGCTTTTGTAAAGATGTTCGGTAATGAAAATGCGATGGCCTCTTTTCAGAACAAGAAACTTTTCTTTGCTTTGTAAAAGCAAACTGTTGAGATGGCTTTGTTGTCCGTCCACACTTTTCCTGTCCGACCTCAGATCTTAAAAACTACTGAGGCTAGAGGGCTGCAAATTGTTATGTTGATCATCCATCCTCCAGTCATCAAACATACCAAATTACAGCTCTCTAGCCTCATTACTTTTTATTTTATGTAGGGGTAAAGTTAGCCATAATCGTGCATCTGGCAACATTATAGGACAGGCCACCACAGGTCCGTGGGTGAAAGTTCATGGGCCGCGGCTCATACAGCATTATACGCTATACAGAAAATTCGATTGCCCCGAAGAAATCTTCGGCGCATTTTTTACTTGTTTATTTGCAAAGGAAAAGTCCCAGATTCATTCTGCTCAAGAATTTTTTAATGGATGTCTTGTACATTTTGATATCCGCTCTCTTCATTGGCACACACGTTTCAACAGGAGACTCTTTTGATAGCTGAGTGGTCAAGGCCGACTGTTTAACGTGGTTTCTGAACCAAAGATCGGGGTAGAGACACTTGTCGATGACAGTTCCCATTGTATATAAATTGTTCCAGTGTTATAGTGAATTTCATATTCAGTATATGTACATATATAAAAGTCGTGGTGGTTAAGTGACTATATATATATATATATATATATATATATATATATATATATATATATATATATATATATATATATATAAAATATAAACACTGATTACAATAAAGTCCTTTCTGTCTTCAAACCTGCAGACAGAACTTTATGCTTTGAATGTCACATAATTAAATCTGTGGAATGTCATTTGATGTCCCTTGTGTTCATGCAGCTCTTTGTTTTTGTATCTCAATATTACTTATAAATGTACTTTTAATATATATATATATATATATATATATATATATATATATATATATATGTATATATATATATCAGATACTCTTAATGTTTCCCTGCGATGCTGATTAATTACGTGACGCGTTATCGTGAATTTCTGCATCTTCCCCTTTTCAGTGTAATTACCTCGAAACTTAATTAAATCAGAATCTCATTGCTAGAGATCACACTGATCTCAATTTGCGACGTAATTAATGGCCTGTAATTTAGCAGTGTTGCGAAAGAGGATGTGATGATGATAAAAATAAAAAAATAATCACGTACTTGACTTGAAATTGTAGTTCACGGATCATGATGTCGGTACTTGGTACATAAGCCTCTGAAACATGTATGTATACATATTTGTATATGTATATATAAATATATATATATATATATATATATATATATATATATATATATATATATATATATAGAAATAATCAACACAGAATCGCGTGTGGAACAGAAAAATAAATTTCCGACTCATCATCAGGATCGATCCCAGGTCTTTCAATTGAAAGACCTGGGTTTGATCCTGATGGAAACAGAAAATGTATATATATGTATATATATATATATATATATATATATATATATATATATATATATATATATATATATATTCCGCTATTCCGTAGAAGACCACAGGCCCTGCGACGCCATCTGAATAGGGCGTCGATCGACTTGGCCGATGGTCCATTGTGGAGCATCATCTAATACCCGCTTCAACCTGTCAATGATTACCTTTAACCGCAAAAATTGCTGTTTTCTTCTTCTGTTCGTCACTGCACAATCAGATCCTCATGTATCCACTTCCTTAATTGCCTTTTAATTATTCATTAGACCTGTCTGCAGTCGGAGGGTTGGGGCGTCACTCATTTTCGTTTCCCCTCAATCTGACCCCGAGAATAATTACACCACAGGACTCTTAAATTGCTGGTAACTTTTCCTAATTACCTGTCTGCTCTAGTCCCTCTTGTGTTCTGACAGGTGAGTGGCGTTTCTTTCTTCTACCCTCAGGTGAGGGGAGTGACACATTTCCCCAGTTGGCCCCCCACTGGCTGTTTTTGGGATGGGAGCCAAGTCCGAGTGGGCATTAGGTTGGTATTGGATGAATACAATTAATGAGTGCACATGGTTGTTCATTTGACATTTGACATTTGACATTATTATATATATATATATATATATATATATATATATATATATATATATATATATATATATATATATATATATATAATGTCAAATGAACAACCAGTTTTATTCCTTAAATGTATTCAACTTCAGTCCATTATTATATCATTCATACAATTTCTGTCGTGTTATCATTTTTCATCTGAAAATCTTGCTGCGTGATTTTCATCATGATAATTCGCTAAGAAGCTCTTCGGATTAATACTGAAAGCTAGTTTTCTCTGCCATTTCGATAATCACCTTTCTCTTTCGACATTTTAGTCAGGTTTGGTTATTCCATTTTTATTCGCCGCGTGCAATAAAGTGGAATATAAACTTATGATTAAGTCCAACCGTGATATCTCTGGTTTTAGGTTTCTGTAAAAGGAAACTATTGTGTCGGCTTTGTCTGTCCGTCCGCACTTTTTCTGTCAGCACTTTTTTCTGTCCGCACTATTTTCTGTCAGCACTTTTTTCTGTCCGTACTTTTTCTGTCTGCACTTTTTTCCGGCAGTGTTTCTGTCGCACTTTTTTTCTGCATTTTTGCTGTCAGCACTTTTTCTTTCCGTAATTTTTCTGTCTGCACTTTTGCCTCAGCTTTTTCTTTTCCGTAATTTTTGTCAGCAATTTTTCTGTCAGTTTTTATGTCCGCACTTTTTCTGTCAATTTTCTGTCCGGTTTTTTCTGCTTTTTTTCTGTCAGCACTTTTTCTTTCCGTAATTTTTTCAGTCAGCACTTTTTCTGTCCGCACTTTTTTCTGTCCGCACTTTTTCTGTCAACACTTTCTGTCCGCACTTTGTCTGTCCGCCCTCAGATCTTAAAAACTACTGAGGCTAGAGGGCTGCAAACTGGTATGCTGATCATCCACCCTCCAATCATCAAACATACCACATTGCAGCCCTCTAGCCTCAGTAATTTTTATCTTACTTAAGGTTAAAGTTAGCCATAATCATGCGTCTGGCAACGATATATGCCAGGCCACCACCGCACCGTGGTTAAAGTTTCATGGGCCGCGGCTCACACAGAATTATACGAGACCACCAGTAGATGGATCTATTTTCGGTGGCGTTGATTATACGCTGTACAGAAAACTCGATTGCGTCGAAGAAACTCCGGCGCATTTTTCACTTGTTACTTACTACATTTCATTCAATGGAATATATAAACTAATGATGAAATCGAGCCGTGATATCACTAGTTTTATGAATAAACGCATCAAATAATCCTTAAGCAGAAACATTAAATAATATCGCATTTGATATTTTTCCATCACTTTCCAGGGATCTTTGAAGAGTTAATGCAGATTATGAGCTTATAATGTTTAGTGAAATTGAATGTGAAATTTTAAGTGGGAATTCAGATATTAAGCATTTCATGCAGTGGAAAAGTGGTTCACGCCAGTAATATGTTGAAGTGAATCCTATTTGTTTATGTCGCCGATTTCTCAGTTATATATATATATATATATATATATATATATATATATATATATATATATATATATATATATATATATATATATATATATATATATATATATATATATATATATATATATATATAATGACTTTGTCTGTCCGTCCGCACTATTTTCTGTCCGTCCTGAGATCTGAAAAACTACTGAGGCTAGAGGGCTGCAAATTAGTATGTTTGATCATCCAACCTCCAATCATCAAACATACCAAATTGCAGCCCTCTAAGTCTAAGATAAAAAAAGACTTCATCTGTTCAAAAGGATAGGACTGGATACAAAATTTGAAAGGTGCCAGAGGCCAAAGCAGCTATGAATCAAGAAAGTGAACGGACTACAGTGAGAAGCCACCTGCAAAGAACAAGGGGGTTTGCACCGCATGAGGTGCACTGGCCACAAAGAGCTGAAGATGAATGATAACTTTGACCACACGCATGAAATTTCTGGCTGCCGAAATTACCTTCATGAAATATTAAAGATAACTCCTCTCCGGTACATTGAGGGGGTGCAGCGGCGGCGGCGGTGGTGGTGGTGGTGGTGGTGGTGGACTGCAGAAACTGAAATTCAGAATTTCATGATGAAAGGCTTTGACCGCAGCGAGCATTTCCTAGGCTCGTGTGCGGAGGCGAAATGAAAAGCGCGGGGAGAACTACAACACAAAGGTGTATTTTTCGAATCAGAATCGGCAGAAAGGTTTTGTGGTCCTTGCCTCAGCCGAATAATATTCTGGAAGCCGTGCATGCAGTGCATTTCTGCTTGCTGTGTGTTCCCTGGGGTGGACTGGAAAGGAGTCGCCGCGTATGTGTATGTGTGGTATGGTGATATTTGATTCTTTACATTCCTGAACGAGTTGCATTGGCCATTTCGTTTTTTGCATGCTTTTATTTCACTTGGTTTCTGGGTCTGTTTGTTTGTTTGTTTGTTTGTTTGTCCTGAAATCTTGTAAACTCAATTTCTGAATCTGTGTTTGTTTGTTTGTTTGTCTGTCCTGAAATCTTGTAAACTCAATTTTCGACTTGTACCCTTCGTCCGATGGACTTGAAAAATTTTTTTTTTTAATTCATAGCTCTTGAACACAGAATCCCTTTTTGTTCAAACTGAATTGCGCACGAGTGAACACACATACACACACACACACACACACACACACACACACACAAACATACACATATATGTATGTATGTATGTACAATAAATATTTTTTAGCTCATACATAATGTTATACATTCAGCGAATTCGATCGTTCTAATCATGATGTATATCGTATAATCACATATGTATTAGCAATACATATGTATTAGCCTTTGAGCTTAAAATAACTGCTACATTTATATACTTCAGTATTTAATGCCACCAAAAATAGGTATAAAGTTAAAAATCTGTGGCAATATTCGACCGTTCTAATCACGGTGTAATTCCTTCGAAGACATGAATTGGTAACACCTGACTTTAGCCTTTGGCCGGAATGACTGCTTCATTTATACTTCAGGATTTGATTGGGTATCCGAACGTTCTAATCATGATGTATTTCTTTCAAAGACATTTGAATTAGTAAGACACAGCTTTGGCCTCTGGCTTGAAATGATTGCTTCATTTATACTTCAGTATTTGATCCATCCAAAAATAGGTGTAAGTGTTAAAAATCATTGTGGCAACTTTCGTAAATGGACAAAAGATGGCGAGTGTACTTCCTCCCTCACCGAGAGACCGAGGCATATCTCTACGGGGAGTTTTTTGGGGGGTGGCGGCCCTTCCGCTAATGAAATTTTAATTGCATATCAGGATCGGAAATTCTTTGTCGTCTTACCTGCTGCAACCCTCGGTGAATTAGCCATTACCTAAGGGGGGGGTCTGTCTGGGCTAAAAATAAATTAGGGTCGACGTCTTTTGGTTGAAAGGATCGGAAAGAAACCATTAATCAGGTTCTGGAGTTTAGTATTTAATTTAGAATTGGTGTGCGGGACAAATGAGGTATTTTATATATATGTGTGTGTGTGTGTGAGGTGAATAACGAAGGTAAACATTATATTAGTTTGCTTTATTGATAGTTACTGAATTATTTTTGCAACAATGGCTTATCCCACATATTCATACAGCATCAGCTACTAATATTTACACTAAAATAATAGTCTGGCATAGGCAAATATACTCACCAAGCGACCCCTTTCATTCCTTTTACTGCACCTCCGTTTATATGACCTTTCTTCCTATCTTACTTTCCTCAATCCTCTCCTGACAACTGTTTTATGGTGCAGCTGCGAGGCTTAACCTCTGTAGCACCTTTCAAATCTTCTGACTGTCGATTTTCCTCTCAGCGCTGAATGACCTCAACATACAGTAGGTCCCAGCGCCTGGCGTTTGGCCTAAATTCTATATTCTGTTCTATTCTGTCAAGCAGAAGAGGCAATACACCACTCGAGAATAATCCTCGAGAAGATAATTCTCCAAGGAATAAGAAGCCGGGACTCGGCACTTGAGTACACTGCGTTGGCAGCTGAAGTCCGGATAATCCTCGGAGCATTCCTCGGGTACTCTCTGTCTGTCTCTCGGAGCCCGTGTTCCCACCGGAGGTCAAAGCCTAATGGAGACTCCGCCTCGACTCCGAGTGCTTGAAAGCTCTTGGCCACGCCCAAGAAAGTGGATTCTCTTTCTTTTTTATCATTTTATTTTTTGTATTCATTTCTCCTCGTGCTCTTTGAGGAAGTGGGAGTAATTGGCTTTCTATTAGTTTTCTGTAAAATAAAAATGTTGTGCCGGCTTTGTCTGTCCGTCCGCACTTTTTCTGTCCGCCCTCAGATCTTAAAAACTACCGAGGCTAGAGGGCTGCAATTGGTATGTTGATCATCCACCCTCCAATCATCAAGCGTACCAAATTGCAGCCCTCTAGCCTCATTAGTTTTGATTTTATTTAAGGTTAAAGTTAGCCATAATCATGCATCTGGCAACGATATAGGATAGGCCACCACAGGGCCGTGGTTAATGTTTCATGGTATAATGCTGTATGAGCCGTGGCCCATGAAACTTAACCACGGCCCGATTCTGGCCTGTCCTATAACGTTGCCAGACGTACGATTATGGTTAACTTCAACATTAAATAAAACAGAAAGTAGTGAGGCTAGAGGGCTGCAATTTGGTATGTTTGATGATTGGAGGGTGGATGATCAACATACCAATTTGCAGCCCTCTAGCCTCAGTAGATTTTAAGATGAGAGGGCGGACAGAAAAAGTGCGGACACAAAAAGTGCGGACGGACAGACAAAGCCGACACAACAGCGTTCTTTTACAGAAAACTAACAAGAGAATAGTTTGTCAATAATTATCAATTAAAAATGTCCCGTTGATATTAATCTATGATGTAGAACTTCCATTTAATGTTTAATTTCCCTCGATAACGAGTAGCCCAAGGGAACATCGGGCAGTATAACTAAATATAATCAGTATTTTATCCTCCTGCGTTGCAGCCCTCGATTCCCCAATCAATCAATGCACCTTTATCATCGCTTCCCTCCAGATAATTCAAGGGCAAACGGATGGCCCGAACAGCAACCCTTCAATTCGGCTGAATTGAATAATATATCAAGATGAAGACATAAAATTTGGGAAGTTCGAGCGAAAATGCAATGCATTACTAAGCTCATATTATTCTACTTGCATTTTAATATTTTTTTTACCTATTTATCTATTTATTAATTTATTTTTTTCCTTTTTTTGATAAGTGGGATCTCTTCTTTTGAATTTCACTTTACTTCCTCTTAATTCTTCCTAGTGAATACCTTAATATTCTTTAGGAAGGTACTTGAGTTTCAAGTCAGTGGCCCCTTTGGTGGGCTTGTTCCATATGAATAGGTTTCGTCTACTGAATAATAATAATAATAATAATAATAATAATAATAATAATAATAATAATAATAATAATAATAATAATAATCTTTGGAAGTTTCTTGAAAATAGTGGTCCCTTTGTGGGCTTGTTCCATATGAATAGGTTTCATCTACTGAATAATAATAATAATAATAATAATACATAATAATAATAATAATAATAATATAGATGGAACGTGTTTCTCACAGAAATAAATTTGTGACACATCTGGTAGAATTCTAAAAATTTTATATATATATATATATATATATATATATATATATATATATATATATATATATATATACATATACATATATACATACATACATACATACATACATACATACATACATACATACATACATACATACATTGTTCCCTTTTCCAAATCATTCTCAACAGAAAGCAAATGGCTCCGACTTACGTCCCCCCCAATTCTGGAAAGCACAGTAATCCGATACGATTCCCTGACCTTAAAGATAATGTGTTCCATTTCTACGACGACCCATCTGAGTCTAATGCATGAAGGGTCGTGTGGGCTTGGCTTTTCCCATTAATAATTTTGGGAAAGGAAATATATATATACGCGTTTCTTTCATTGCTTTTTTTTTGATAATGAGATCTCCCTATTTTCCTGCCGTGTTCTTCGCTAAAGAATATGTGCCTTTATCATTTTGGCATTTTGTTTGGCAAAGGAATATCAGTGGGAATATTCGTACAATGAAATGCTATGAGAATATGTATGTAAATTATAGAGCAGATTATTCACCTGTATTCTGTTTTAGTAAGATATATCAAAATTAATAACCTGATGATTTTTATTAGAAAATGCATTACTAGACTATTCTGTTCTCCTGTTTAGAAAGGCAGAAAAGTGTATTGCTAGACTATTCTGTTCTCCAGTTTGGAAAGGTAAATTGTCAATTCCTTTTACAGCGTTTCGGAGGAGGAAATACAAAACCTTCCAGTCTGGGAAAAAATAAGAGACAAATTGCCTTCATTTTGTTCATTATGTCCCATAGAGGCCAGGTGAGGGGGAAGGGTATTGTTCAAAAACAGTTGGAAAAAGTGGCTCGCCGTGTTTGCCCAAAGGTTTGACTGTGTTTGCAGTGTGGCTTGCCTTTGTTTGCAGAAAGATGGCGTCCCGTTTTGTTTGTTTTTCTGTCCTTCCTGTTTTTTTACTTTGTCCTTTCCTTTCCTTTCCTTTCCTTTCCTTTCCTTTCCACTAAAGAGAAATCGCGGAATGGAAAGCAAAGTTCTTGCAGTGGTCTGCCATTTTTTTTTGTTCGATTTTCTGTCCTTTCTATTTTTTTCGTTCTTTTCTATCCTTTCTTTTCCTTTCCTTTCCTTTCTCTATCGTCCGAAGGCAGAGAGAAAACGCGGAATGGAAAGGAAAGTGTTGTAGCGGTTTGTCGTTCTTAGAATTCTTTGTGTCATTGATGCTGTGTTGTTGATATTCATATTGATATTCATATATTGACAAAACGTTATTTGTTTGACATACCTGATTAAAACAGATTTATTCCATTTCCTGCTTTATAAAGGAAATTACTTTATGAATGAGTACAGAACTCTCAAATTTAATAATGATTGCCACGAGCGAGCCATTCTTACTGATCTTTATAGTTTTCTGTAAGAGAAAAGTGTTGTACCGGCTTTGTCTGTCCGTCCGCACTTTATTCTCTCCGCCCTCAGATCTTAAAAGCTACTGAGGCTAGAGGGCTGCAAATTGGTATGTTGATCATCCACCCTCCAGTCATCAAACATACCAAATTGCAGCCCTCTAGCCTCAGTAGTTTTAATTTCATTTAAGGTTAAAGTTAGCCATAATCGTGCTTCTGGCAACGATATAGGATAAACCACCATCGGGCCGTGGTAAAGTTTCATAGGCCGCGGCTCATACAGCATTATGCCGAGACCACCGAAAGACAGATCTATTTTCGGTGGCCTTGATTATATACGCTGTACAGAAAACCCGTTTGCGCCGATGAAACTTCGGCGCATATTTTACTTGTTTAGCAAAGCGTATTTTCTCTCTCGAGGTATTTATAGCCGAGCTGCCTTGGGGCAGTAATCGGCAAGGGGCAATTTCCCCCCCCCCCCACTCCCGGAGTTTCTCTCTCGAAGAATTGGGTCATAATTCACCGGATTATACTTAAGCATAGCTCTGCCATATTCTTAACCCGATATTCAGGCACGAGGCGCTTTTTTCGCAATCGCCGCAGAGGGCTGAATTAGGAGTAAAGAATAGTTGGTCAGTATTGATGAACTCATTATTATTATGTTCATATTTTTTTTACTTTTATTAATACTGCTTGAATTACTGTTCTTTCAGCGGTCGGAATTAGTTTTCTGGAGTAAAGAATAGTTGAACATTATTGATAAACTCATTATTGTGTTAATTTTTTTTACTTTTATTAGTATTGCTGCAAGAAAAATGACATATTTATAATTTTTGCTGTGCGAGCTTTGCAAATAGGAATTACGTGATAAACTTATTAGGTTCTTTTTTTACCTTCTTTTTTTAATTTTATTAAAGAAAAATAACAGATATTTATCATTTTTTCTGCGCGAGCTTTGCAAATAGGAATTATATACTTGATAAACTCATTATTATATTCATTTTTTATTTATTTTAATAATGCTCCTACGAGAAAAATGACATATATTTATCATTTTTGCTGCGCGAACTTTGCAAATAGGAATTATATACTTGATAAACTCATTATTATATTCATTTTTTATTTATTTTAATAATGATCCTACGAGAAAAATGACATATATTTATCATTTTTGCTGCGCGAACTTTGCTAATAGGAATTACTTGATAAACTCATCAAGCTCGCATTTAAGTATTCAGAATAACGTAGAAAACTGAAAGTTTGAATAGTTACCAAGCACAGCTAAGCTGCGTCTGACATTTGGAAGCCTCACGAGTATTTGAAGAATTACGAATGGCCGCTCAATTATTCCCGGAGGAAATTCATTTACTCTCCCGGCGTTAAAATGTGATGCTTACTCTGGACGAGGGAAGTTTTTTTCTCTTTTTAATCCCTCGGTTACTCGGGAATTTAAGAACTGAATTGACAGTTTGACTGACAGCTTAATAAGAGAAGTGCTGCTCATGTCAAATTCCGCATCGCTTGTACTCAAAATTTCGTTTGGTTGTTTGTTTGTGAGGGTGAAAATAAAGTGCGTGGGATCACACGTCACAATCACGCATACAAACGTACAGACAATATACTCGTATATATATACATATATATATATATATATATATATATATATATATATATATATATATATATATATATATATATATTAAAATTTGTAAATAACGAGTTATAATAAAATCTGTAAACAACAATAGATGTTCATAGTATGGATAAGGAGATGGTTTTTTGAAATGAGCTTAATTTTATTCCATATGACTGGAAGTTAAAAACGGCGTGTGGTCGCCGTAGAGTTTCTGAGGCTCGCAAATTGAATCTGGGAACCAGGATTCGTCGTATTCGCGTATGGAGAATCTTTGTCGTCTTTGTAAGGGCGTGGTGGAACTCTACGGCGACCACACGCTGTTTTTAACTTCTTCTCATATGGAATAAAATTAACCATCAAATAATAATAATAATAATAATAATAATAATAATAATAATAATAATAATAATAATAATAATAATAATAATAACTTGTGTGATAAAGATCCACAGTTATATAGTAAACTATATTACTATACAAAATATAGTGATATACTTTACTATATGATTGTGGATTTTTGTTACACAAATTGTTTTTCACGCGATTGTGAATGTCTTTGCAGCAATAATAATAATAATAATAATAATAATAATAATAATAATAATAATAATAATAATAATAATAATAATAATGTTCTTTATTTCACCTGGGGGAGAGAGATTTGGGTGATAAAAAAGATCAATTTAGGCAACTTTCTCTTTTGATTATGCACAGTTTAGATAGGAATTTAGAGGCTTTGTTTGTTCACAATTTAGACAGGAATATAGAGGCTTTGTTTGTTCACAGTTTAGACAGGAATGAAGAGGCTTTGTTTGTTCACAGTTTAGATAGGAATTTAGAGGCTTTTTTTGTTCACAGTTTAGATAGGAATTTAGAGGCTTTGTTTGTTCACAGTTTAGACAGGAATTTAGAGGCTTTGTTCACAGTTTAGACAGGAATGTAGAGGCTTTGTTCACAGTTTAGACAGGAATATAGAGGCTTTGTTTGTTCACAGTTTAGACAGGAATGTAGAGGCATGTTAACAAACAGAATGCTTTTTAGCAAGTTGGAGGGCAGATATTAATGACATAATCATAATTGATTTTACGATTCTTCATAGTTGACAGGGCTTCCGTATTAAAATACGTAAGCGTGATTACTTAGAGAGGAGAGAGAGAGAGAGAGAGAGAATTTCATAACTATTAATTAGATCTTTCAGTCCTTCGGTCTTAGAATAATAAGCTCCTGATCTGTTTTCCACTGCAAAAAAAATCTTGTATTCTCTACTGAAGACGAAAACATTCAAAATCAGTCTTTCATAATATTACAGAATCCGCAAGAAAAGGTGTAATGAATTACGTCGTCTCTCACTTAGGTATAATCGCAAGCACATTCCTTTGCAAGCGGGTGTCATCCCAGTTGGCAACCGTTGCAATGGCCGCGTAAATATCACGTATCCTCAAATTTCGGTCAGTTATTTGACGCTTGGTTCCAGGTGGGAAGACGCCTCGGCTATCATAGACAACAAGGCCTTAGGAGCCGTTGCTATCCACACGCAAGCAAAATGCAACGAGATTGCAACGCGAATCGGCAACAGAGCGCGATAATGAGGCTCCTACGTAATGATAATGTGGCTGATGATGGGCTTTACGTAACGGTAATGGCGTCGGTAATGGCCGCCCGCATGGGCGCCATGGGGGAAACAAGATGGCCGGCCGTTTCTCAGCGAGGCGGATGCGGGGAGAAGATTGGTGTCGTCCATTCTGGTTGTACAGTATGGATCTTTTTCCTTAATTATGAATTGCCGCGATGTGAGATATTCATGATTCCGTAAGACATTTTGATAAGGACGGTTTCGTTAATCCGTGCCGGCGTCTGTCGTGAAAGTTGTTTATTTTATATATGTATATTTTTTTATTTATTTAGCTATTTATTTTTTATATTATTTCAAGAGTACTTTGGGAAGGTATATAACTAGGAGAGATCTGCAATGTCTTTTTACATTGTGTTTTTCCAACCGCATTTGTTGCAAACTGCTTAACTTAGATGGCAATTGTTGCAATATGTGAATATTGCAAATGCTCAATATTGGGGGGAGGTATTTCATTAGTATTATTCAGAAGATGAAACCTATTCATATGGAACAAGTCCACCAAAGGGGCCAGTGACTTGAAATTCAAGCTTCCTAATGAGTACCATATTCTTTGGAAGCTTATTAAAAAGAAAAATGTATTAACAAATCAATAAATAGGTAAAAATGCATTAAAATGCAAGGAGAATGGCATTAGGGTATTAATGCATTGCATCTTCGCTTGAAACAGGATGAAAGCAGCAGTGTTTGTACGTCATAGAATGTGATGTCTGAATGAGGAAGAAGAAGAAGTTGCAAGCAAGATCTTGGGGGTAGATAATTGCAATCAAAGACGAATGAAATCCGCTGCAATTTCCGTCATCCAAATGGAAACTCGGTTCCGGGATGCAAATTCCTGAGATGTAAGCTAGTATTGCATCATGCCCCTAGATTAGGTTAGCTTAGGTTAGGTCAAACTAATGAAGTGTCTTCCATGATAATTTGGGTGTGGGAAACGTAATGAGATTATTTTCAAGACAATTCTACGGTTAGTTTTCAAGATACGGCGTCCCGCTTTTTTCCAGAGAGAGGTCCCGGTACTCGGTTCCATCTCGGGAAGATTCCCTCGGGTTCCCTGCCGTCAAAAAACAAACGAAACGCGATCACCACCGCGCGAATCGGCTACAACACACCAGCCTCCCAGGAACTGTCTCAGCGCCGTGCGATAATGAAGCTCCTACGTAATGATAATGGTAGCTAATGGGGGCTCTATGTAATGGTAATGGCGGCGCGCATGGTTATCATTTTGGGGGGGGGGGGAAACAAAATGGCCGGACGTTTCTCAACAATGCCCCGTCGAGGGGAGAAGAAGAAGAAGAAGAAGAAGAAGAAGGAGATTGCAGCTATCTATTCATGTACGTTTAATGGCGTCCCTCTCTCTCTTAATTATGCTCCGTAATGATATTCTGAAATTGTGGAAGTCGTTTTTTGAAATATTGTGGCGGGAGGGATTATCAACGGAACTTCATTATACGTCGCTGCATTATAAATGATGTAAATTCTAAATAATATGTCTTTTTTATGGAAGGGTCTTTTCCAAGTGGCATTTAATTTTTAATCACATATGAAAAATATTTCCAGCGACAGGGATTAGATAAAGCAGTCAGACGGAATTTTGTTTAATCACAGTTTCCTAACAATATGATCGCGTTGATATAGGGAGGATGAGTCAGTTGGAAAATGGTAGGATTGAATGAGAAGTCGCGTGAGATAGATAATATAACAGTGAAAAGATGGCTGGATGAAAATGGAAAAGAATATGTGAAGAATAAAGAGGAATAGAAATAAGAAAGAGTAACAGGGAGATGAAAAAAAAAGATAATTGTAGATCAGCAAATGAGTTGCAAAAGTCATACAAAAGTCTTATAAATAAGCAAAAGACTACTGTACTTTATCACACCTTTATCTAGAAAAACAATCTGAACAAAAAATAAATAAAAAAAAAATTAACAGAAAAGCAAAGAAAATATATTTGACTCGGAACGAAACCTTTAAATACAGAATAATTAAAAGGAAGTGACATTTAGGTACACTAAAATTCTAGTAAAAAAAAAAAAAAGAAGTACGATTGGCAAAGAGACATTTTCAAAGTACAGTGCGCCAAGAAGGTGTTAGATGCAGTTTTAATTCTTTGAATTCGGTGTCAGTTGCAATACGTACCCAATGGTAAAAACATCGTTTGAAAAAGTTACAGAGGATTTAGAAGCTCTCTTTTAGGTAGGTTAAATTGAAAATTTTTTTTTTTTTTGACAAAAATATTCATTTATTCGTTTTAAAACTGACTTTTTCGTAGATTTATTGTTTTATGAGAATGATTTGGAAGCTCTAGCAATTACTAGTTTTATCAAACTTTTTGATAAATCCTAGCATATACTATATAAAATTTTAATCTAAATATATATATATATAATTATATATATATATATATATATATATATATATATATATATATATATATATATATATATATATATATATATATATATATATATATATATATATATATATGTCTTTGCTGCTGTTTAATTTTTATTCTGTTCCTAGAACAAAGCATAAAGAGAGAGAGAGAGAGAGAGAGAGAGAGAGAGAGAGAGAGAGAGAGAGAGAGAGAGAGAGAGAGAGAGAGAGAGAGAGAACGGGTGACAGGGAGGTATGGAAGAAAGCAGAATTATGCAACAGTAACTTTGAAGCAATTTTTTCATATTAAACCCAAAGGGCAGAGGTTTGAATCCTATGCCAGGTCAGATTCAGATACAATATACAATTCCTTTGAGTGCATGATATTCCAGAAATAAAGCCAGAATACGATATATATATATATATATATATATATATATATATATATATATATATATATATATATATATATATATATATATATATATATATATATATACATATATAAACTCACCAGTACCACAGATCTGACTCCAGCAAAATGATTATCGGGAATCCATTCTAATCCTTTGTAATTAAACGATATTTGCGGGTTTCCTCTCACCATAATCACTTAATTTTATGGCAGAAATATTCCCTCTAATGACGTAATGAAACAAATACCCACTTTTTTCCCCCTTCCATTCCACTGTCTCTCCTCCGCAATTTTCAGCGAATTCTATTAATCGAGAAAAGAATAAAGTTATTGGTGGAATGTTGGAGTGAAAAAACCTTTTTACCTCTCAGCTGACCTTCTTCCCTCCTTCTCCCTGAGGACTAATTCCCAGATATTGGGAAAGCGTAAAAAGTTTATGCAAATAAAGATGAATAAATGTGTTTCCATTTATTGTAGTTTATTGTCTGGGCAGACGCTGCTTCGTCGATGGCCGTACGTCTCGGTGTAATGATGGCTGTCTTTTTTTTTTTTTTTTTTTCTGTTTCCGATACATCTATTCCCAAGGGATTCGGGTCAGGAAAGCTTGAATGCATTCTCTGGGAACAGGATTAAAGCTCTCTCTCTCTCTCTCTCTCTCTCTCGTTTGGAAAATAGGTATTAATTTTCTAGCCTTTTTTCAGGGAAGGAAAGAACAAGATTCTCTCTCTCTCTCTCTCTCTCTCTCTCTCTCTCTCTCTCTCTCTCTCTCTCTCTCGTGATGTCCCCAATAAAAGAACGATTTTGACTCGTTCGGGCAAAATACGAAACGAGCAAAGCAGCTCATCTCTCTCTCTCTCTCTCTCTCTCTCTCTCTCTCTCTCTCTCTCTCTCTCTCTCTCTCTCTCATTTTGAAAAGCACGGCTTAATGCTTTGTCCTGAGCATTCTCTGGCTCCAGGATTAAGCTCTCTCTCTCTCTCTCTCTCTCTCTCTCTCTCTCTCTCTCTCTCTCTCTTCTCTCTCTCATTTTTTTCCTTTTTAAAATCTTTGTTGACAGTGTTACGCAGGCGAGACTAAATCCCATCATCTTGACATATCGTCACATTTCCATCTCTTGAAACGGAGCTTTGCGTCCCCCCAAAGTCCCTTAAGAAACCTGTTTACTTCCTGTCTGCACCAACTTTACATCCACGTGTCTCGTACATCCTGGAAGCATTTTCCCGAGATGGAACCGAGTACCGGGACCTTTCCCTGAAAAAAGCGGGACGCCAAATCTTAAAAACTAACCACAGAATTTTCTTGGATGTAATCTCATTATGTTTCCCACACCCAAATTAGTGTAGAGTTTCAATCTAACCTAAACCTAACCTAACCTTAACCTTAACCTTAACCTAACTTAACCTAACCCAGGGGCATGGCAAAAAAAAAAAACGGGGCTGGTGCAATACTGGCATACATCTCAGGAATTTGCGGATCCGGGAACATTTTGCTCAAGCCAACGGCAATGACCCGATTTTTCTCCCGGAATGGGAATCACCTCGGAAGAAGAAGAAGAAGAAGAGAAGAAGAAGAAGAAGAAGAAGAAGAAGAAGAAGAAGAAGAAGAGGAGGAGATTCTGAAAATAAATTAAAAAGTAAACAATGCGCCAGAAAGTTTCTTCGGCGCAATCGAGCTATCTGTACAGCCGCTACCGAGTATAATCAAGGCCACCGAAAATGGATATATCTTACGGTGGTCTCGGTATAATGCTGTATGAGCCCCGGCCCATGAAACTTCAACCACGGCACGGTGGTGGCCCATCCTATATTGTTCCAGAAGCATGTATATATATATATATATATATATATATATATATATATATATATATATATATATATATATATATATATATATATGGAAGGTGCTTCTTGCAAAGGGTTCTATGAATGAATATGGCTCTATTTCCATATAGGCAATGCCTGTCAGGATAAAATGTCCATTGGTGATTACTGAGCGCACACACACACATACAAACACACTCTCACACATTCACACACACACAGACTCATGTCTCCACGACAAGCCTCTAGCACAGAAAACGCGACGCTACAGACCACCGCAGG
>NC_089771.1:34212883-34225383 GCF_040412425.1 Macrobrachium rosenbergii
CTGGAGCAGATAATATCTTCTGAGAGAGAGAGAGAGGAGGCATCCACTAATATCTTCTGTAGAGAGAGAAAGAGAGCTCACTTATTACTCCTGAGAGAGAGAGAGAGAGAGAGCTCACGTTAGGTTAAATCAAGATTCAAAAAATCTCGTTTGCCGTTTTCATTTGGAAGTGCGGGACCATTTCATGCCGAAGTTGTGGCCTTTGGTAGCTGGAGATATCACCTGTATTTCACCTTTTATATTCGATTTCTGACTCCCGGCTATTGCCCATAAATGCTTGGGGGGTTGCGTGAAGCTCTCCCCTGGCCAGACCTGATGGCAATAGGCTCGTGTGTTTCTCTCTCTCTCTCTCTCTCTCTCTCTCTCTCTCTCTCTCTCTCTCCAGAAGTAATAAGTGGTGGGCCTCTTCTCTCTCTCTCTCTCTCTCTCTCTCTCTCTCTCTCTCTCTCTCTACAGAAGTAATAAGTGGATCTCTCTCTCTCTCTCTCTCTACGGAATTAATAAGTAGATGGTTCTCTCTCTCTCTCTCTCTCTCTCTCTCTCTCTCTCTCTCTCTCTCTCTCTCTCTACGGAATTAATAAGTAGATTTCTCTCTCTCTCTCTCTCTCTCTCTCTCTCTCTCTCTCTCTCTCTCTCTCTCCCTACGCAATATGGATGTATAATCTGTTTTCCTACTTTTTTTTTTTTTTTATTGTCATATGTTTTTTCCTATTGATGTTTTTTTTCTCCTGGCAGACACGTAAACACTCGAGTCAACTAGTTTCTAAATGGTTCAAAACAATGTTTTTTTTTTATTTGAAAACTGTTTGTTTTTGACCCGGCATCAAGGTGATGGTTATATCTTGTTTTTTTTATCTTGTTTTTTCTCGTGACGTAAAATTGAGAGAATTATAGTTTTAATTTAAAATCGTTGCAATCGAATCATGAAAAAAAAATGTTTGGAATTGTTTAGCTATCGTCTCTCATTCAGTTCTCTAGTCATTTTTTTATCTAAGTCAAACTTACTTCCTAAAAGAGTAAACAAAGACGAACGAGGAATAGAAGCAAGAAAGACCAATTAATCTGAAGAATCTCTCTCTCTCTCTCTCTCTCTCTCTCTCTCTCTCTCTCTCTCTCTCTCTCTCTCTCTCTCTCTCTGCCCCTACAGGAGTCGCCCAATTCTCCCTCAAACCGTTGACACTCTCACTCACTCAGACCCTTGAAAACGGGGGGAAACGTTTCCCCTTTCCTTTCCTTTCCCCTCTGGAAAGGAAACAATGAAACAAATATATATATATATATATATATATATATAATAATAATAATAATAATAAATATAAAAGTATATGACATTCACTCCATACCACAGAAACATACAAACGAACGAATAAGCAACTGCAGCTTAAATAGAATATATATGTATATATATATATATATATATATATATATATATATATATATATATATATATATATATATATATATATATATAACTCTTCTGACACTATACAAGGCGAGTGTGGAGCCCGGCGAGGAAAAATTGGCGTCAATAAAGGATTGGCATAAGCACCCATTCTGACGAGGCCGAAAATTGTCCTCAGGTCTGTCGCAGTTAACGAAGATGAAGGAGAACCACTCCCCAGAATAATAAAGATGGGGACAGGAGAGAGAGAGAGAGAGAGAGAGAATATAGCTTCGTGCCTGTCTTGATTTCTTGAGTTTTGTGAGGTTCCAGTACTCGTCTCATTTCGGTTTTGCTTTTGTCCTCTCTCTCTCTCTCTCTCTCTCTCTCTCTCTCTCTCTCTCTCTCTCTCTCTCTCTCTCTCTCTCTCTCTCTATATATATATATATATATATATATATATATATATATATATATATATATATATATATATATATATATATATAGATCTGATACATTACCATTTCTCCCAAGTTTTTTCCTTTTTCATAAAGACCTTCAAGATTTTTTACACAAAAAACCCACAAAAAAACCACCTTGTTTTTCGCTTCATGAATTAATTCTCAACTCTCTGTTCCCAAAAGGGAGATCTTTTTTTAATCTTTTTTTTGGGGGGGTGGGGTTCCAACGCAAATATTTTTCCATGTTGGTTAATGGGAGTTTTTTCCTTTATGTTACATTTCTAATGAATTTAAATCCTGCGAATTTAGGTCAATCTGCTAGGTCTTTTATCCTTTTTTTCTTCTTCTTCGAGGTCTCTTAATTCCCCCTCTCTCTCTCTCTCTCTCTCTCTCTCTCTCTCTCTCTCTCTCTCTCTCTCTCTCTCTCTCTCTCTCTCTCTCTCTCTCTGAAAAGACCTAGTTAAGTTGTCTGCAACCGCATGGACATAAAATCCGTAAAGGAACTTGCTTAATTCAGGTGTTCCCTACTACTGGGAGAACAACTTAGTTCTCAGTGTTCCCTACTATGTAAGGAACGCTTAATTCCCAGTGTTCCCTACTATTCAGGATAAGTTTTTCTATTCTAACAACCTTGAAATACGTACGTATGACTAATTTTGTTTTTTGGTTCAACGCAAAAATGTCAAATATAATAAATTTATAGACAGAGATAAAGGCCTTTGGCTTCAAAGTTTTCTGATTATAACATGCACCTAAATTCATAGGAAATGTATATATAGGTTTATTCAAGACAGACCCGATCTTTCTCCACGTAATGAAGATTCAGTATGAATTATGTAATATGCTTAATTGCAAAGTTACCTATTTAACCTTGTTATATAATGACCCTTTCTCTTCGATGAACTAGTGCACTAGATAACAGTATCGTTCTGTCTGGAAAGGAACTGAGTCATATTTTTTTATAATTTAGAAGTATATAAAAATTATTACATGTTTTAATTAATAAAGAATGGCATAATGATGACAAAATAAAAATACCAAAAGATTGATAAAACAAAGTGAATATTTGAATAACTTGGATCAAAAGGTTCTCGTTGCACAATCAAATAGCGATGGACTCCAAAACCCTGAATTTAAGGGACTGGATTCTAAAACAGAGATTTTTAAATCCCAGAGAATCCGGAGTTCGAGATTTTCATAGAATTTTATCAAAGCAAATTTATAATAACTTCCATGGCAAATTTTATCAGCTGGTGTTTCGGTACAAATTAACATACATACATGAATTCAAACTGAATTCCTCTCTCTTCTTGCGTGATTTATGTCTCAACAGAGATGGCCTTGTCTGTCCGCCCTCAGATCTTAAAAACTACTGAGGCTAGAGGGATGCAAATTGGTCTGTTGATCATCCACCCTCCAGTTATCAAGCATACCAATTTGCAGCCCTCTAGCCTCCTCAGTAGTTTTTATCTTATTTAAGGTCAAAGTTAGCCATAATCGTGCTTCTGGCAACAATATACGACAGGCCACCACCGGCCTGTGGTTAACGTTTCATGGGCCGCGGCTCGTACAGCATTATACTGAGACCACCGAAAGATAGATCTATTTTCGGTGGCCTTGATTATACGCTGTAGCGGCTGTACAGAAAACTCGATCGTGCCGAAAAAACTTCGGCGTGTTTTTACCTTTTTTTATTTTTGTTTTCTAACTCCACACGAAATTAGATGAGTTTTATTTCTCTTTCCCTACATTCACTGTCAGGAATGACGTAAATCCCTTTATGGACCAACTCATGTCAGGAATGACGTTAATGCTATTCCTAACGTTCCCACATGATGTTTCTGTATTCCTCCCTCGGATTTTGGAATCCTTCCAGGCGAAATGTATTGATTCTCCCTTTCGGCTGATTTAAAGAGTTCTCACTCAAAGCTTATTTTCATGCGAGTGGGACTGTAGCCTATGAATTGAATCGAATATAGAATTTAGGCCAAAAGCCAAGAACTGGGACCTATGAGGTCCTTCAACGCTGCAACGGAAATTGACAGTTTGAAAGGTGTAACAGGAAGAAAACTTTTTGCAATTGCACTATGAATCAATTGTTAGGAGAGGGTTAAGGAAAGTAATACGACTTTTCTGTAGGAAGCCTGAGTATTATATCTGAATACGTCAAACCTATTGGCTGTTGTGATATCCTTTTTGCTTGTAAATTTTGTGGACAGAGTATATTGCGTGCAAGCACATTCAAGCAACGGTTCACCAGCAAAGAAGCGGAAGCAATGACATTCAGACTTTCCACACAAACAAACAAACCCACGCAACAAAAACAAACACCACTGGAACACCATTCAAATTACTGGCATAATCTAAACAGGAGTATTCTCCTGTCAGGAAATATCTTTCAGAAGATCCAGGAAAAAAAGGTCCCCATAGCCTTTCTCGCCCACACACTTTCGGATATTAAGGTGGGACTTCCTCCTGCCCTTTCTCTCTCCACACGACCTCCCTGGAGGGATTCTTCTCAGTGACCGAATTATATGTATATACCTCCCACGTCTTCCTTGCTCTTCTCTCTCTCTTTTCTCTCTCTTTTCTCTGGCTCGTATCCAAGATGCTCTTGGCTTTCCATTCCTTCTCTCTTTGTGTCCGTCTGCGGCTTATGTAAGGTCGTGACTCCTCTCTCTCTCTCTCTGTCTCGTTCTCTCTCTCTCTCTCTCTCTCTCTCTCTAAGTGTCAGTCTATATCTTATCCGGCATTGCTCGCTCTCTCTCTCTCTCTCTTTTCTGTGTGTGTGTGTGTCTGTCTCTCTCCCTCTCTGCTTCCCTATATACTATTCTCTCTCTCTCTCTCTCTCTCTCTCTCTCTCTCTCTCTCTCTCTCTCTCTCTCTCTCTCTCTGTGCTATTATATCTCTTATGCAACTTCAAATATCTATATATGTGTATATATATATGTATGTATATATATATATATATATATATATATATATATATATATATATATATATATATATATATATATATATATATATAATATGTGTGTGCATGCTCGAAAAGTCTGTAACAGTCAGGATGAGCATTGAGTTCATTAAGCATTGAAAAAACACGTTTATTTTTGAATATTCAACCTTGTACTCCGTCCAGTTTTTGCAAAAGGGAATTTGAAATAAGGGATTAAAATGGATAAAAAGGAAGAGTAATTAGAGAAAAATGATACATTCAACCCCGACCTCCTCTTTTAAATCTTTGTCGTAATTATTAAAAAAATATGGATGAAAGAAGAGGTAGATTTCTAAGAAAAAAAAAAAAAAAAATATATATATATATATATATATAATAATATATATATATATATATATATATATATATATATATATATATATATATATATATATATATATATATATATATATATATATATATATATATATATATATATATATATATATATCGAAAAATATGCTGTTCTTGTTTCCGCTACATATAGCAAGTAAAAGATGCGCCGAAGTTTCTTCGGCGCAGTCGAGTTTTCCGTACAGCCGCTACAGCGTATAAGCCACCGAAAATAGATTTATCTTTCGGTGGTCTCGGTACAGTGCTGTATGAGCCGCGGCCCATGAAACTTTAACCACGGCCCGGTGGTGGCCTATTCTATATCGTTGCCAGAAGCACGATTATGGCTAACTTTAACTTTAAATAAAATAAAATCTACTGAGGATAGAGGGCTACAATTTGGTGTGTTTGATGACTGTAGGGTGGATGATCAACATACCAATTTGCAGCCCTCTAGCCTTAGTAGTTTTTAAGATCTGAGGACGGACAGACAAACCCGGCACAATAGTTTTCCAGAAAACTCAAGATGGTTAACGAACAACAGGCGAAGCTTCATTCTCAATTACCCCTCAATCTATAATGATTTTTCTTCATCATCTCTCTATCTCACTCATTCTCTCGATAGATTCAAAATCCCGACCGTCTCAAGATGTTATTTCCACGACAGGGGAAAATCGACCCTAAGCTACGAGAGTTTAAACGTCACAATGGAAGGAGAATGTGACCGAGCGAAATATTAAAAAAAAAAAAAAAAAAAAAAAAAAAACTTATGCCTCTAATGAGCTCCCAGTCGACGGTGTCACCTGCAGGGAATAACGACCTGTAATTTTGTGACGCTAATGAGGGCAGTTTGTTTTTCTGATGAATACTTGGGGTTAATCATATTTAAAGCTGTTAATTGGCGTTCCTGACACGATGGGCGTATCTAGCAGACAAGTCCATTAGAACTTTTTTTTTTATCTTCTTTTAAGGATATTTGTGACAAGTGTGATACCTGTTTCATGTAGATGATTAGAAGAGATAACTTCACGCTTTTTTCTTAAGTAGCTGAGTAAAATGCATAGTGGGTTATAGGCTACAAAATTCATGTAATTAAGTTTTATGTAAGATAGAGTAGCTAAGTTTTCCTAGTCTAACATTTGTAGTAATGACCAGCTGATATAAACGGTATGGCAGTCATAAAGAAAATAAGCTTCAAATAAAAAAATAATTCGGTCTTCATTCTTACTTCTACCAAGTTTTATTTCTTAGCAACCTTGGAAGTTGAGTCAAGTGGAAACTAGAGAAAATAAAATACAGGCTCAAATTACTGTCCACAATGTTTATAACGTGAAAACTATGACAAAGTTGTTTAGCTGCGCAAGTGGATACCATTAGCTGAACACTGAGTCTGGGCAGCAAATTCCTGAAATTGTCATGCCCCTAGGTTAGGTTAGGTTAGGAAAGGTTAGGTCAGGTTAGGATCACATTAATATCTTTAGAGACAGGTTGGGTGTGGGAAACATAATGAGATTTTTATTTTCAAGAAAATTCTATGGTTAGTTTTTAAGATATGGCGTCCCGCTTTTTTCAGGGAAAGGCCCCGGCACTCGGTTATATCTCGGAGAAACTGCTCTGTACTCCATGACCATCAAAAGCTTAAAACACTCATTTATTGTCCGTTACACTATGAATATATCACATGTCAAAGAGATTTCATATTGACATACGCATTGCCGAGCAAGGGACCTTTCATAAAAGGTAATTGCTTAAATGGCGGTAATGGTAAAGGGGACAGCGATGTTAAGCTGTAATTCTACGAAAATGTTTTCCAGGCAATGACATTTGCTGTACACTGAGTTCAATTTAATTAAAGTACTCTAGGTTCGAGTGTGCTCTGTGACCATAGAATCAATACACGTATGTATATGTATGTGTGTATGTATATGTATATATATAATATATATATATATATATATATATATATATATATATATATATATATATATATATATATATCTCACATACGTCTACTTAAATAAATAATAAAAAAATAGAAACTAAATTAACGATTCCACTTCAAACAAACATAGTAGATCTATTCTTCACCTCAAATCGATAAATTACCACCAGGAATCATAACTGTAATTTAATTACAGCATATATATATTTTATTAATATCCCCACCAAATCCCATACCTGCCATTTTGGATATTGACCCGCGTTTCAGATTTACCGAACAATTATCAAAGATTTCAGGTATTGCGAAAGTGGCCATTTGTCACTTCATTTTTTTGGGGGCGGGGGGAGAGGGACTGGGCAGGATTTGGGGGGTTGGAATAGTGGGCAATATGTCGCAGTGGGAATGGAAATGAATCGGGAGTAGTTTAGGGAGTTGGAATTGGGACGATTTGGAAAATATTTTGACTTCCACTGAATCAGAGCAAAGTCATTCATCGGTAAATTTTGAATTGTTTTTCAGGATGATAAACTGCGTCGATAGGAAATATATAAATAAATCTGAGTGTGATATATATGTATAAAATATATGTATGTATATGTATAAATATAAGTTTATATATATATATATATATATATATATATAAATATATATATATATATCTATATATATATATATATATATATATATATATATATATATATATATATATATATATATATACACACACATTTATACTACACACACATATATATATATACATACATACACACACACACACACAAATATGTTTGTCTGCGGGGGACCGGCGAATGTTTACCATAAGCCCGTTGTGATCGAGCATTCACGAGCCCGGCAAATTTAATTTCACGCCGCCGCTGTAATCAAATACATATATTACATTTTCATAGGATCTCGTAATGAAGGCTTAGCTGAGGCTTTCATAACTTCATAACCGAATGAGTTGACCATTCCGAATGCCCCGATGATTTTTTTGGGCAATCATTTTATTCCGGGCCCATTCCGTGGCCAATGGCTCGGCTGGAAAGCGAATTCGCATTAGCTCGGTAATGAGATATTTCCGCAAATGTCGGACACTTTTCCTTTATTATTTTGTTTCGCTGAAACTGGTTCTGGGAAAGCGGTTCTCATCGAAATGTGGAACGCTGGGGTTGGTGGGTACATGTTTGCAGAATTGAACGGAGTTGCGTCATTTGCGTGTTTAAAGGTACAAATGAGATTCTTTTGTTTTAGTTAGTTGGTTATTGTTTTGTATTCCTCTTCTTCTCCTTCTTCTTCTTCTTCTTCTTCTTGTTCAGACATACATACACACATATATATATATATATATACATATATATATATACATATATATATATACACTCGTATATATATATATATATATATATATATATATATATATATATATATATATATATGATAGAAAATAATCAACACACAACTACGTGTCTACGTGTACAACAGAAATAAATTTCTTACGTTAGGATCGAACCCAGGTCTTGCAATTGCAAGACGAGACCACAACTGCCAACCAGGCCACACAAATCATTAAAGAAGTTGGAACCTGAGTACCAATGTACCTAAGGAATTATCTGAGCAGGCTAACTGTTTGCATACCAGCATGTTTTCCCCAACTTCCCGACTCGTCTTGCAATTGAAAGACCTGGGTTCGATCCTGATGCGAGTCATAAAATTGAAAAACTTTCACAAGTTTAATATATGCCTTCAGCATCGAATATTTCCTTATATGTTTTAGTATTTTAATGAAATTTATTTATTTCCTCTTCTCCTTTTTTATATTTTATGTAAACTTCGTCTTTCCTTTCATGTTAATTTCCTTGTAGCGTGAATAAAAGATCGGCAAGCCACTATTGCATAATACAAACATTTCCAAACTAATTAATATGTGGCGTTATTCAACCGCATTCTAAAATTACAAATACATTCAGTTTTAACCTGCGGTATTTTTCGTGTCGTAATTCTCACGAGACACCTGTAATTTCCTTGCGTGATGCCCATCATCATTAAATTGCTTTTATATATTTCATCTATTCGGCGGTGAATGGGAAACGCGTGACAAGACACAGTTAAGGAAACCGACTCAATAAATCTTAAGACTTTTTACCTGAATTGGAGCTTGTGGATAAACTGCTTATTTATCTGTTTTGTAAATAAGATGGTTGTGAGAAGATATATGCCATTCAAAAGTTTTCTCCGCTTCGGAGAGAAAGAAGAAGAATAACTCCAAATTTTTTTTTTTGTGTGTGACTGCATACTTAAGACACTTCGATAGCTTGCCTTTCATTGCGTTGCACTTTCAAAGTCACTGACTTCAGACAAAATCTCAAAAGAGACTATATATTATTTTTTGGTGTGATTGCATGCTTCAGACACTTGTTTGCCTGCATTGCATTACACGAGAGGTACTTTCAAAGTCAGCAACTTCAACCAAAATCTCAAAATAGACGAAAAGTTGAGGCCGTTCTGTAATCAAGCGTTTGCCGTATTATGCTGAAAGGATTTCCATAAAGACATGGCTAAGATGATAAGAACTTCCCTTTCTACTGAATTCAAGTAGGGAAGGAACAACACAGCACAGTACAGATGATCCCCAGTCAGTACTTGCAAAAACCATTAACCAGTAACGAACAACTGGACGTTTATAGCAATGTTTTGAGTGAGGCATTTGATTGTCCAACAGAGAAACGAAACTATGGGTATCTGTACTGTCTCAGTGCTCAGTATTCTGACTGACATCTTATGAATGAGCAAGCTGATTGTAAGTTAGGTAACGCGAATATTGGCACAGAGCAGAGGTTGGCCTTAGAGGGAACCTCTGTGACACTTGCCTCTCTTCCAGGCTGATCCATTCAGTTTCTTCAGGAGATTAGCAACCCATAATGAGAGAAGGGTTCACTACTTTCAACCTGAATCAGAGCGTCAAAGCAAGCAGTGGAATCACTATGGTTTTCTACCCTTACAAAACTCTTAGCAAGTGGCATCTGTCAGCAAAGTCAAGTCCTCTCGTTATGGGAGTCAGAGAACCTGATCACGATACACTAATTGGAAAAGGTTCAAGGCATTAATTGGGAGCATTTCGCTTCAGAATTGAAACAGCTGAAAGAAGAAATCAAGATGAAAATGCAGAGGACTGCAGCAGTCCTAAAATGGAAGACTGCAGTATCTGCAAAGATACAAAACTGAGAAAAATGGCAGATACTGCAGATTTCCCTTGCCTTACTACTGATTTTGCAGATACTGCAAGGGGACCCCCTAAATAAAGCACTGAAGAATCATTCTGAAGCTGCAGTAACTTGTGTATTTTATGCTTCACGAGCCCAATAGGTGGCATATCTCAATTTCGAAAATTTTGCACATGCTGCAGTTTTTACATTTAGGGCAGTGTGGACGTAAGTTTATCGCAGAGCTTTCCAGGAGAAAACGTTTTATCTCTTTGTTAATTTTGCAAACTCAGACCACGCACGCAACATATTTCTAGTTATTCGTCCCAATATTCGTGATAAATGTCCAGCGTTCCAATACTGAAATATGTAAATATCGCTCACGTCATATTTTACGGAAGAGATCGTATGTGATCATGCGCTTTTATTAATACCATGACATATATCATGGGCGGATGGCTGTGAGCGAGCATTAAAAACACACGGAAATAGACTTTTATATGAAGATATTTCCCATCTTGCAATATTCCCGGCATATTGGAGGCTCATTTTTCAAATCGAAATGAAAGTTCGAAACGTACTGTCAGAGTGAAATATTAAATACTTATCGAGATGAAAAATAAGGCGTGACAACCATAATGGCTGTGTCCTATTCGTCATGCGTATTTGTCAGAATGATAAAGCAATTATTTAGTTGATCATATAGTCTTTATTTATGTTAAAGAAACATTATCTTCATTGATTTGTTTCTTCCCGTGTCTCCGTTTCATGACTTTTTACCTTAATTTCCATTTTCCCAAATTCGTCCATTTTTTTTTCGAATTTTGGGATAGTGCTGTCAGTGCACCTTACGTGGTGAACTGTAGGCATTACTTAAGGTTCTTTACGGCGTCCCTTCGGCGCGTAGCTGCAGCCCTTTTCATTCCCTTTTACTATACTTCCGTTCATATTCTCTCCCTTCGATATTACTTTCCACCCTCTTCGAACAATTGTTTCGGCATTAAGTACAGCGGTGAATGACCTCACCATAGGTTGGCCTTTGGCCTAAATTTTACATTCCAGTTCCAGAATTTGGGGAAAAGAATGAAACTCTAATGTAAAACCGATCTACTTTATTCTCCCTAGAGTTAAGGCAAGATAATACATAATGTTATTTAAAATCTCAGCTCAATTATCCGCACTCACTTTGAATTGCATTGGAAGCTGTATCAGTCGAATGCTAATTTGCAACGCTTGGCGCTGATTGGCTCCTAAGTGGGGCTTCTGTAAACAATGTCCCTTTGGAGTTGAGGCTGATTCGTTGATTCTAGCGATTGTTGAAAACTGGTGTCGCAACGAAAAAGGGTCACGACGCTTAGCGCCAATAACCAAAAAAAAAAAATTATATATGCTTGAATGAAATACTATTACTAGAGGCAGAATGACAATTACCAGTAGAATTATAAATCAAATTCCATCCAATATTCTTTAGAGAAAAATCACAAATCTTGGCATATATAATATATAATGTTTATATATATACATGTACGTTATATATATATATATATATATATATATATATATATATATATATATATATATATATATATATATACAATATATATATATATATATAATTATATATATATATATATATATATATATATATATATATATATACATACATATACATACATACATATAAACAGAAAACCCACACATAAGTGGGTCGAACCCCAAAGTAGCATCATAACCATTTTTATTAACTTTTATTATTGGCCAGACGGGTTGTTGCAGAAGACGCCAGTAGAAAAAAAAAAAAACTCCTTGAAACAAAAATGGCGACACAGACTTTTCTTCCTCTCTAATAAGGAGAAAGTTTCCTGGAAGAAAGTTACCAACTAATTTGCTGTAGCAGGAAGATCGCTAAAGATGCGGCCATTACAACTTGCGGAATGAGCAGACGGGTTAATATTGAGGATCTTTTTTGCGCTGGATAAACTTTCGGCAGTTTGGAGAACTAGCCGGCAATTGGTATACACAGATTCCAGGACGCAGCTGCTACTTTCCTTAGAGAGAGAGAGAGAGAGAGAGAGAGAGAAAGTTCTAGAATTGTAAAATCAAAGTATATAGGAGAGAAAGGGGGGGGGAAAGTTTCAGAATTTTGAAATAAAAGTATAGAGAGAGAGAGAGAGAGAGAGAGAGAGAG
>NC_089771.1:34230383-34245383 GCF_040412425.1 Macrobrachium rosenbergii
TGGGAAAGTGGCGAAAATATGAGAAAAGTTCAGAATAGGTTAGGAAGAGTTAGCGGAGGATAAAAGAACACAAGGTCGTTTTGATATCTTCCTTCGGATTGTAGAGTTTTATCTGACAAACAGATTAAAGAATTAGGATTTTCCTGGTAGCCTATAATACATATATATTAACCCTATATTCAATTTACAGCAAATGGCTTCCATTCAATCAGCTGGAAAACCTTTATCCTAGCATCCAGAACTTAACCACTCTGTTGATTGATAGCTTCTGCGTTCGAGGTTACAGCAATGGCCATTGTAATAATTTGCTTATTAATTTTTATTTGTGTCCTTTAAAGTAAATTTAAAAGTAAATATGTGGCATTCAGTGAAACTGAAACTAACCAAATTGAAATGAATAAATTTACTTTCAAAGGCCAGGAATAAAAATCCAGAAAATTATCACACCGTGAAAAGTATTAAAATGAACGCTATTCTGGGGAGACAGGGCGACCTTTAGAAAATAGGACGCGAAACACGCTGCCTCATGCATGACGGGAAATAATTATGGTTCCCCAGCTCAACACAACATGGAAGAGAGTCGTACATTGATTTTGAGAGCGGCAAAGTCTAAAAATGCCGTGACAGGTCCGTGAGGAGGGGTAACTGAAAGGAAATATGATTCTAAGCAAGCAAGATCTCTGTCGGCATTATTGACAAAGTATGCATACGACGAGAAATCAATAATCATACGAATGTAAATATACATCATGATTTGTCCAGCAGTTCCTTCTTGAAAACATCACAAATCGTTAAACAAGTGAACATCGATCTCTGTCACCAACATACCGACTTTAAGGTCACTGAATATTATAATAAGATGAAGGCTGTACGGCCTGTGGAACTGTTATTGTGGGTATCAAAATTATTTTAATTGTTCGGTTATGTGTATTTTTATATTTTTCCTGTTTCCGATGGTATTTTAGTAGCAGGTTCTATAGGAATGTGTGTGTATATGTATATATATATATATATATATATATATATATATATATATATATATATATATATACATACACACACAGTGTGTGTGTGTGCTTGTGTGTGTGTGTGTGTGTGTGTGTGTGTGTGTGGGTATGTGTGTGTAGACAGCCACTCATATAATTTATTTAGTGGGTCTCCCATCTTTTTGCTTTTGAGAACACAGCAAAAAGGTATATTCTATCCGTTCCGTTGCCTTCTGAACTTGATAAAGAACCAGGCAATAGGTTTCAGAACCAGAAAGATAGACAACAAAGAACGGAAAATTTTAAAAAATCCAGAACATAACGAATTGACAATGCCAATCCTTCACAAGATCTTATTCCGCAATAGACGAATTCCATTAAAATATGGTTGGGGCAACGAAACCTGATATCGAGGCTATATAATGGGAGAGTTTTTCCCTCCCTAACGAAGCCTTGCTTCCTGCAAGATAGAGCAGGGTATTGCAGAGATATCTACCCCCATTTAAAAGTTAATAGCTTTTGAGAGAGGAGGGGGGGGGAAAGACTGCTATATAGATGGAGAGAGAGAGGGAGGGAGGAGAAGGACTGCTAGAGAGAGAGAGAGAGAGAGAGAGAGAGGACTGCTAGAGAGAGAGAGAGAGAGAGAGAGAGAGAGAGAGAGAGAGAGAGAGAGAGAGGCTGTTGAGACAGACAGGCAAGACAACAGAGAGAGAGAGAGGGGGGAAAGACTGCCAGAGAGAGAGAGGAAAAGACTGCTAGAGAGAGAGAGACAGACAGACAGACACAGAAGAGAGAGAGAGAGAGAGACAGCAGGAGAAAAGAGAGAGAGAGAGAGAGAGAGACAGAGAGAGAGAGAGAAAAGAATTCCCTTTCCGTACACTTGATGATTCCTACCATCCGAAAATGCACGAACATTAATAATCTTAAGAATTAAGAAAAAAAAAAAACAATCCGCCTTTAACACGTTAAGACAAAATGAAACGAACGTAAATTTAGATATGGAATTGTAGCGCAGAGAACGATTTCATAATTAAAGTAGGAAACGAGAACTGAAGTCAATTACAAGAACAATTATTATCTTTCTTAGTTGGAGTTCCCCCTTCCACATTAAATTCAGCGAATTTAAGTGGAAGAGAAAAGAGCGGATGAGGGAATGATGGAGAATGGCATGAATAAAGGAAGTGTAGAAACTGATAGTGTAAGAAAATAGTCGACGACTGAAATTAAGAAAATAACAAGTGAAAAAATGCGCCGAAGTTTCTTCGGTGCAGTCGAGTTTTCTGTACAGCGTATAATGCTGTATGAAAATTTCAGCCACGGCTAATGAATGTCTTAGCCGCGGACCATAAAACTTTCAGCCACGGCTAATGAATGTCTTAGCCGCGGCCCATGAAACTTTCAGCCACGGCTAATGAATCTCTTAGCCGCGGCCCTTGAAATTTTCAGCCAAGGCCCGGTGGTGGCCTGTGTTGTTGGTATCTATACCAGTGCCAGAAGTACGATTATGGCTAACTTTAAGCTTAAAAATAAAAACTACTCTGCAGCCCGTGAAACTTTCAGCCAAGGCCCGGTTGGTGGCCTGTGTTGTTGGTATCTATAGCGGTGCCAGACGTACGGTTATGGCTAAATTTAAAACCTTAAATAAGATAAAAACTACTGAGGCTAGAGGGCTGCAATTTGGAGCGTTTGATGATTGGAGGGTGGATGATCAACATACCAATTTGCAGCCCTCTAGCCTTAGTAGTTTTTAAGATCTGAGGGCGGACAGAAAAAGTGAGGACAGAAAATAGTGCGGACAGAAAAAGTGCGGACGGACAGACGAATAGCCATCTCCATACTAGTTTCCTTTTACAGAAAACTAAAATTGTGAAAATCATGCGACAGGAACTAACGAAAAATTCGACGATTTTAATTCGGAATAACAGAAACTTTAAAATGTGGAAGGAATGCAAAGAAGCCATCTACAATCAATCGTGACCTTTGAGAATTTGCAAATGCATGGCAAGAGCCAATAGCAAATGAAAGAAAAAAATTCTTAGCAATAGATCTTCCGTACTACAAATACAGATTCAGATTTTTTAAAAATGGGATTTTACAATAACCCAAAAGGAATTGAATTATTCTTATCCGTCAAAAGGCTAAGATCTTAGTATATTATGGCGGATTTCCACAAAAATGTGAAATTCGGTAATAGTTTATTGTACCTAGTATTTTATATATATATATATATATATATATATATATATATATATATATATATATATATATATATATATATATATATATATATATATATATATATATATATATATAGTTACCATGGTATTTTGTGAGAGCTGGTTTAGCAAAGTAACTTGCTTTCAAGCAACGAATTTTACCAAAACAAAACGAAAAAAGGTTCATAAAAGTGTTCGAATTAGTGATACGGAAAATCTCCACTTTGCCTAAGGTTCCCCCCCCCAAAAAAAAAAGATTAATCACTTTTCCATTCGTGAAATAATGGCTGAAGGAGTTCTGAAAAATCTCTCTTGTCCTTATTTTTCTTGTGATCAATTTTACGGCGAATGAGCAAATTCAGAAATTATAATTTCCGGGGAGTTTTATGGAAGAGTAATTATAAATTAAAGATTCGCGTCTCGGGATAAAATGAGCGTTGATAGTATAACAGCATGAAAATAAAATTGAATTTAGCTAAAAAAAAAAAAGACAGCTTACTTGACAAATTTCGCTCTCTCTCTCTCTCTCTCTCTCTCTCTCTCTCTCTCTCTCTCTCTCTCTCTCTCTCTCGTAGTTTAATTAATCCATTACCACTTACTCAGGCGTACAAAGAGACAAGCAAACAGTGCGCATGCGTACTGGTGACTTAAAACAGTGCGCATGCGTACTAGTGACAAGAAAAACAGTGCGGATGCGTACTAGTGACAAGAAAAACAGTGCGCAGGCGTACTAGTGACAAGAAAAACAGTGCGCATGCGTACAAGTGACTTAAAAAAAAGTGCACATGCTGACAAGTGATACATCAAAACAGTGCGCCTGCGTACAAGTGACAAGAAAACAGTGCGCATGCGTACAAGTGACAAGACACCAGGGACCAAGCGCGCATCATTCTCTAAGAGCAAATTTGGTGAAAATAATGGACCCTACTTCGCGAAGACTTTTCATTTATTACAACGTCAAAAAACCAATGAGGCGGAATAAATTTTTCGTCACAAGACTAATTACGTAAATTGCGCCAACATTTACATTATTTAATGGCGAGCAAACACCATCACAGGCATTTAATTAAAAATAAACACAGAAATATAAAATGATTTTAAGTTGTCACTTCCAGGGGAAATTTATGGGTTCACGGAACTGCAGCCATAGTCCATCGCTATTTTATTTTGTCAAGGAGTAATATTCCTCAATTCCGCGACGTATACAATTGGTAAATGTTGCTTTGACTTGATTTCTTCAAATCTACAATGAGCTATAGTCCAGATTGTCTAGGAAAACTGACAGATAATATACTCAAGATTGTCCAAGAAAACTGACAAATATAAACGTTCATTATCATCAATGTTCTCCGACCAAATTTGATGTTTCCGTCGGAGAGGTTCCTGTTTCTTTCTGTACTTTCTGAAACCCCTTTTGCACAGAGTTAACAGACTATACTGCCCTAAAATGGAAGACTGCAGATACAACCTGGTATTACATTCGTATCACTAAAATAACCACTTCTGGAAGTGATTCATCGGAAGTACAATCCTGCGAAGGCTTCTCCAGGATGTGTAAGTGTCACAGGAACCGTTCCGAATGAGTTGCCAGAAGCACGATTACAGCTAACTTTAACTTTAAATAAAATTAAAACTACTGAGGCTAGAGGGCTGCAATTTGGTACGTTTGATGTTTAGAGGGTGAATGATCAACATACCAATTTGCAGCCCTCTAGCCTCAGTAGCTTTTAAGATCTGAGGGCGGACAGACAAAGCCTGTACAATAGTTTTCCTTTCGGAAGGCTAAAAAGCATTTGATTTCAAGTTCAATGTTCCCACGCGGGTTGCTTCGAACACATCATATCATCACATGAAAACAGCTAAAGTAAACTGAGTCATGTTGGTATTTTACCCCACTTCCATTAAAGATCTCTGCTGCACAGCGTTTAACAGCGGAAGCTGTTAATTGCAGTTTGATTTAATGATTGGTTAAGCGCTGACTGCTGGTGTCAGGAAACTGCTGTACTGAACTGCGTTTGTTTTTCGTTTAAATAGAATCATGGTGAAATGTGTGAGGATCATTGAGTGATATGTGAGGAGGGGTTGAGTAGTTGAGGGGTTGAGGAAGGTTGAGGAATTGAACGGTTGATTGGTTGACCGGTTGAGGGGTTGAAGGGTTGAGCCTACTAAAATTGTTGATGCCTATAAAACTTTTACATATACATACATACATACATATATATATATATATATATATATATATATATATATATATATATATATATATATATATATATATATATATATATATATATATATATACACACATCAATAATATCAGTAGGCGTGCTGCCTCTTTGTGTTGTGATTTATGCTGAAAACGTAGCGTACAGCAAAAGAAAAAAATTCTTTTTTGTCAAACCATGAAAACGACAAGAATTAGGGCGATAATCAGTGGAATGCAGCGGTAAAAGCAAGCCGTGAAAAACACCATTTTTTCTTTGTTTTTAGAATGATACCAAAAATATTCGCTTTTCGTTACTCACCTGGTAACAAAAAAAAATCCTGGTAAACAAGAGTAGCCTTGAAAAAGAAAATATATATTTTGTCAAATATGGTATAACCTTTACAAAACAAGTAAAAAAATGCGCCGAAGTTTCGTCGGCGCAATCGAGTTTACTGTACAGCGTATGATCACGACCCCCGAAAATAGATCAACCTTTCGGTGGTCGTGGTATAATGCTGTATGAGCTGCGGCCCATGAAATTTTAACCACGGCCCGGTAGTGGCCTGTCCTTTATCGTTGCCTGCTGGGGGGGGGGCGAGTACCCCTGGTTAAGAACCACTGGGTTACACGAATAACAAAGAAATATAATGCAACGTAATACGACGTGACATACATATTAAGAATATAATTACGAGCGTAATTCATATGTGCGGATAAATCCCAACAGATTATGATAAACATTAATCTGCCCGGCCCTGGAATATAAATATATATAATTTTGGCCGTCACCACTTCGTAATTAAATCGAAAATTGTTGAAAAAATAATAAGTTTATGGCTTCATACAACGTTGCCTTTCATTGAAAGGTTATGTTAGTTATTCGTAATGTAGAATTACATGAATACATTCATTGTCATAATACTTTAAAATTAAAAGGAGAAATAGAACCTGGATTTGTAGATAAAATATAAATCATCTTCTCTAATCCTTGATAAATGGAAAATATGAAACTGTCGCAAATAATGAGCTAACCTTATGATAGATATTCATAATGTAGAATTACATGGATACTCATTTTCGTAATACGTCAAAATTGCAAGGAAACAACGGAATTGGGATTTGTAATTAAGCGTGATTTATTCGTCAGCCCTTAATAGAAGAAAAAATATATTGCAATTAAACGCGATTTATTCCTCTCCAGCGCTTGATAAATGAAAAATACGAATTTGTCGAAAATAATGAGCTAAGCTAAACGCGGACAAAATCACTTATTCTCATTATATTTCATCATGTCAGGGGAACATGAAATACGCTCTGGCTTATTAAACCAGTAAATACCTCCGCGTCCCCTAAATAAGCCAACATCAATTGCATATTGCAATTTCCGCAAGAGTGAAAAGCCTTTTTTCATTTTAAAAAAATATTAAAGTGGGTTTCGGTAACAATTATATTACCAAATTGCTTGGTGGCGGCATTTGGCAACGTGGTTAATGGGTTATATGAAAAGCCATTATTGTTTACACAGTGACAATAGCCATGTTTTTGGAATTTACTATCCGTTTTTGTGGTCTAGTTTTCCTTCTTTTTATTCTTTGGTAATTTGATTTAAAAAGTTCGCAGCCCTTGACTTGGTAAGAATGACTGGTAATCAGATTATTTTTGTCACATACATATATTTTTTATAGTCGAAAGGAAACTCGCCCATAAAATCAATATAGCCTTTTGACTTGCTATTACTGAATGATAATCATAGTTATATTTGCCACACACAGGTATTTTTTTGAAAGGAAACTCGCCTGTAAAATCAATATAGCCTTTTGACTTGCTATGAATAAATGGTAATGACAGTTTTTGTCACAAACAGGTATTTGTTTTTTTAAGAACGAATGACAATCACGGTTCTATTTTTGTCACGCATATTTTTTTTAGAGGAAACTCTCCTATCAAGTCAATATATCCCTTTGACTTGCCATGAATACACGGCAATTAATTAATAGCATCGAATCAAGTGCCTCTTTAGAGATTCAACAGAACCCGTACAAGTGACGCAAATATATTTCCCAATTCTAAATTCACGGAGCAGCGTCAACCGGCTCCATCCGGCTCCTCGTTAATGAGTCAGTTTAATGAGTGATGATTTATTTAATGGATAAAATTTTGAATTAATGCACCGCCAGATTAAGAGCATTTGCATTTTTCATAAAGCCATTGCATTCGCCGGATCTCTTGCTTACTTAGGATCACAGGATTTTTGGCGTAATTTATTTATTTATTTTTTTGCGTGCAATTTGCAATTGGTGGAAATTATGATTTTCGATGAGAAGTTCCGTTATATATATATATATATATATATATATATATATATATATATATATATATATATATATATATATATATATATATATATATATTAGAGCCTATAGAGAGAGAGAGAGAGAGAGAGAGAGAGAGAGAGAGAGAGAGAGAGAGAGAGAGAGTGTTAATGAACTATCCCCAAACAAGTTAAATCATAAACTGGAAAACTGTGAGAGAGAGAGAGTTAATAAACTAGCCTGCAAATGCAAGTTAAATCATAAACGGAAAACTGTACGAGAGAGAGAGAGAGAGAGAGAGAGAGAGAGAGAGAGAAATTAAGTATATCTTAGTTTAATCCAGACCACTGAGCTGATTAACAGCTCTCTAGGCTGGCCTGAAGGATTAGATTTACTTTATTGGCTAAGAACCAATTGGTTACCTAGCAACGGACCTACAGCTTATTGTGGAATCCGAACCCATTATAGCGAGAAAATGAATTTCTGTCACCAGAAGTAAATTCCTCTTGTTCTTCACTGGCCGGTCAGATTCGAACTCGCGACCAACAGAGTGGTAGTTGAAAACGGAACACTCACCCAGCGAGAACTAGAGAGAGAGAGAGAGAGAGAGAGAGAGAGAGAGAGAGAGAGAGAGAAGACAGTTAACAAAACTATCCCCAAAACAAGGTAAATCATAAACGGAAAAACTGTGGAGAGAGAGAGAGAGAGAGAGAGAGAGAGAGAGAGAGAGAGAGAGAGAGAGAGAGAGAGAGATTTCAAAACTTGAGGGAAAACGAAAACGACCAAAATAAAGTCATTCAGAAAAACAGACATTAATAAAAAAATAGTATTAATAAAAATGCATTGATAAAAAATGCATTCACAAAAATTGTATTAATAAAAAACGCATTCATAAAAAAAATGTATTCACGAGAAATTGCATTCATAAAAAATGCATTTATAAAAAAATTGCATTCATAAAAATTGCATGCATAAAAAATGCAGTATAAAAAATGTATTCATAGAAAATTGCATTCATATACATTAAAAAAAAGCATTCACAAAAAATTTCATTTTAAAAAAATGCAATAATAAAAAAATTGCATTCATTAAAGAAAAGCATTTAATAAAAAATTCATTCATAAAAAATTTCATTCATAAAAAATGCATTTATAAAAAATGCACCCATAAAATACATTGTAAAACACTGCATTCATAAAAAAATGCATCCGTAAAAAATACATTGTAAAACACTGCATTCATAAAAATGCATCCGTAAAAATATTGTAAAACACCATTCATAAAAATGCATCCATAAAAATACATTGTAAACACTGCATTCATAAAAAAATGCATCCGTAAAAATACATTGTAAACACTGCATTCATAAGAAATGCGTCATAAAAAATACGTGGGCTGCATTCATAAAAAAATGCATCCGTAAAAAATACATTGTAAAACACTGCATTCATAAAAAAATGCATCCATAAAAAATACATTGTAAAACACTGCATTCATAAAAAAATGCATCCGTAAAAAATACATTGTAAAACACTGCATTCATAAAAAAATGCATCCATAAAAAATACATTGTAAAACACTGCATTCATAAAAAAATGCATCCGTAAAAAAACGCATTTATAGAAAAGTTGCATTCATAAAAAATGCATCCACACAGCAACGCAATATAAAAAAATGCATTCATAAAAAAAAAACTGCCACTGAAACATAAGCAAACGCATCCAAAGCAACAACAACAAAAAATTCAAGAAAAAGTAAAAACAGACAAACGACATCCAACAAAACACTCCCCGTAGAGACAAAAAGTCTAAAGAAGATCGTGGCATATGAGACGAGGCCTTTCTATTGCCCCCACTCGGGGCTTTATGACCCGTTTATATCTGTAAGTGTCTATAAAGACTGAAGACTCTCTAGGGGAACTTAGACGCGTTATGTCTCTCTCTCTCTCTCTCTCTCTCTCTCTCTCTCTCTCTCTCTCTCTCTCTCTCTCTCTCCTGAAGAAGACGGGAGGGGGCGCCTACCCCCGCGCAAATCTCTCCCACCCGTGCGGTTTTTCAATGCGATTCCCTTTATTGCCCAGGGCGGAGGGAGAAGCTCTTTATCTTTTCTCTTTTTTATTCATACCTCGGAGTCACAACAGCCGGGGTCGTCGACCGCGAACGATAGCAAAGGTCAGAGGTCAAAGGTCGTTGGCCAAGAAAGAGTCGAACTGAGGGTATCTTCCAATTTAGAGAATTCGACGATTTTGCCGACCAAGAAAATTCTGATCTGAGGATATTTTTATTTATTAATATTTATTTTGTGTAGATGCATAACACAACTAATATTATGAAAGTATATGTATACATATACATATACATATATATATATATATATATATATATATATATATATATATATATATATATATATATATATATATACACACACATTCTCCTTTACACAATTTCTTATTGATTTCCCTGACGAGCCAACCTACCTTCAAACGGAGCGCAGAGTTTATTATTCAAGGCATTAATGGTCAAAGATGCTTACGTAAATTGTAAACATAACCTGGGCTATTTTTTTTTATGTTTTTGTCGGGTAATGAATATCTCATGAGGCTGAGACTTCGGGTGAACACCTGCCTACCTGATGTTACCAAGATGCCTTTGAATAATTCTTATGTACACACGTTATTCACTTTATACATATTTTTAGTGAATAATTCGTATGCGTTCGCTTGTACTGGCAATAATTAAGCTATTTTCCTGTGTAAAATATTCCATGTGGATACTGAAGAAGTGTTTACGTATATTAAAGAGTCAAAAATGCGCCGAAGTATCTTCGGCACAATCAAGTTTTCTGTACAGCTTATGATCAAGGGCCACGGAAAACAGATCTATCTTTTGGTGGTCTCGGCATAATGCTGTTTGAGCCGCGGCCCATGAAACTCTCAGCCGGCCGTGGTGGCCTGTGTTGTAGCGTTGCCAGACGCACGATCATGGCTAACTTTAACCTTAAATAAAAGAAAAACTACTGAGGCTAGAGGGCTGCAATTTGGTGTGTTTGATGACTGGAGGGTGGATGATCAACATACCAATTTGCAGCCCTCTAGCCTCAGTAGTTTTTAAGATCTGAGGGTGGACAGAAAATCAAATGTTTTGTCTGGAATTACGAACAACGCGAACATGTTCAGGACGAGTCCGTGATAATATAATACGTAATATTTGCCACAATATGCGGGCAATACAAGGGTCTTTCATGTCCGCTTTGTCCTCGTTTGAAAATTCAAATTGGAAGTTCTTCAGAAGTTCAAGCTGAAATGCAATGCGTTACTGGCCTAATACTATTTTTCTTTCATTTTAATACTTTTTATTTATTTATCTATTCATTAATTTATAGATATACATGTACATATACATATGTACATACGCATTATTGCTGATATTGTTGTTTGAAGTCTTGTGGATTCGTCGAATCAACGTGGTAAGGAGAACAATGGATTAATGTAATTGATCTCTGAACAAGATTCACGTCGACGAATTTAAACTTACACACACACACACACACACCTATAGCAATTAGCCCTCCAACCCCTCCAAGCAACCAGACAGGAAATTGATGCCCCGCGTGAAAACGGATTTCCAAGGAAGATGTTTGGCCGTGCAAAGGGCAGTGAGTACTTGAACGGGGGCTGTAAGGCGATGGAAAAATGAGACGGTGGCTGAGGAGATGCCTCCGGTGATTAACATCATTAGGCCGAAATGACTTGAGTGTCTGTCGGTCTGTCAGTGGCTTTGTAGGGGAGGGGGGGATTAGCAAGCGCGTGACAACGGGATAACAATAGCAGGCCTGTACGGACACTGTAAGATAGTATGATAAGATGTGTATATATATATATATATATATATATATATATATATATATATATATATATATATATATATATATATATATATATATATATATATATATATATATGAAACGCTGCTCGGTAAATCTTTCTTCATAAGCAACGTAAAACGACAAAAAAGCTCTCCGGTACATTTATCGGTATATATTTATTTACCGGCAAAACAAATCGACAGGTTATTTGATCTTTCACGCGTCACCAACCTCAAAGATCCCGGAGGCGGATTCACTTCTTTCCACACACGACTGGAAGTCTCTGCAATTAGGCTAATAAACAAATCATTTTGCCTCCTGCAGATGACGCCAGGTGCTCCAGGAATATCCAGGTTTTAACCTCAGTATCTGGAAGATCAAAAGGCAAGCGTCTGGAATCACCTCGGTGCATCTTATTGATGAAAGTTGACAGTGGTTCGGAGATACGTCAAAAAAAAGTGTTTCTTGGTATTAATAATTCTTTCTGTAAGCGTTCTGTTCCTGGAAGTATTCTCATGAAAAGGTTTTACACAGATACAGAAGTAATATCATATTTAATATGCCCTGTTTTTTTTTTTTTAGGGTGTCAGAAGATATATATATATATATATATATATATATATATATATATATATATATATATATATATATATATATATATATATATATATATACAGGATTTTATATATATATGTGTGTGTGTGTGGTATATACACACATATATTAGAAGTAGGGTAACACTGAGAAACAGTGCAGCTTTAAAATAACAGAAGTGAGAAATGCGAATTCTGGGACGTATATATTTGAAAGTAGGTCGCCAGTTACAACAATACCTCGATAATCTCACTGATAGTTGAAATCTGGCCTCGACTATCAGTAACAGAATAGTTTCATTAACGACGAATTGTGGCGTAATAGCTGCGTCCATTGTAATTATTAAGACCGGAATTTGATAAGGATTATTATTTGTGTTTTATCAATAAGCTTTCGCGTTTACAAGAGGCAGTTAAATGGTTTCCAGGAAGAATTTTCCAGAGATGTTACCGAATGCCGGGACCTTTCCCTGGAAAGAGTGGGACGCCATATCTTAAAAACTAACCATAGAATCTTCTTGAAAATAATCTCATTATGTCTCCCACACCCAAATTACTCATTGTGAACAATTATAACCTGACCTATCCCAACCTAGCCCAATCTAACCTAACTTAATCTTAACCTAACCTAATTCCTGAGATTATGCTAGTATTATTGCACCAGCCCCGGTTTTTTTGCCATACCCCTAGGTTAGGTTAGGTCAAGGTTAGGTTAGGTTAGGTTGGAACCTAACCTGAACAACGTGCTCTGGCTGTTATATAATACAAAGTCAACCCTTGAATTTCTTTCTGAATTAGGTGAACAGCGCATGAAATGAGAGATTAGATTTTTATATAAAATTAATTACGCCGGCGGTAATCATTCGAACCAGAATTAATAATTTTTTTTTATTTGAATTGCAACAGTAATAGAATTACCAGAAATTAAATAGCGACGTTGTTCATTTAGCTGAACTAATCATGAGTAATAAATATTCATGTTTATAAATTAGGTTGTCATGTAATTGCAGCGAGAACATAACAAAATGAATAACAACGAGACGTAATGACAATTAACAATTACCTCTGTTTCATCAAGTGTGAAGATTGTAATTACACTCACCTTGTCTCTTCCCAGAAACTAATTAATCCACGGCATTTGATTACAAATACAATGAAGAACCTCCACTGAGATTGAATAAAACTCCCGAAAATAATGTTTTTGCAATATTTTAAGGTCGTTCCGACATAACACAGAACAAGTAAAAAATGCGCCGGAGTTTCTTCGGCGCAATCGAGTTTTCTGAAGCTTAACCACGGCCCGATGCTGGCCTGGCCCATATCGTTGCCAGAAGCACGATTATGGCTAACTTTGACCTTGAATAAAATTTAAAAACTACTTAGGCTAGAGGGATGCAATTTGATATGTTTGATGATTGGAGGGTTGATGATCAACATACCAATTTGCAGCCGTCTAGCCTCTGTAGTTTTTAAGATCTGAGGGCGGACAGAATAAAGTGCGGACGGACAGACAAAGCCGGCACAAGAATTTTCTTTTACAGAAAACTAAAAGCGAGTAAAATAAAAACCATTTTTCAACGCAGTGTTGTCAAACCGTTCCGACATAACACACACACACACACACAAATAAAAACCTACTAAAATAAAAACTACTGCTGTCATGAAATTTCTGCTTTTCGCTTGGGCTTGGTACTAAAACGTTCAAACGCTGAAAATAAAAAAAAAAAAAAAAAATCATCAAAGGGAACACGTCCTTGGTGTTTTTCGGCGAATGGAAAAATGTCCTTGGCGTACTGTCGATACATATAAAAAGTGCTTGAAACTGAATTTTGAAAGCAATTCTCCGCTTGCCAGAAGGGCGTGCCTTGATGAACGAATCATTTGTGTTGTTTGAATAACAGAAACAATGAATGAAATTATAATGGGAATGATATCACTGACCAGTAAGTCAATAAAAATTTAGTGATGCATTGATACATGCTGACAAGTAATTAATTATATTATGAAAAAAATGTAAATGTAAAAAAAATGACTGTCCATAAAATAAGAATATTTTCGATAAACAAACTATATTAGGATGTCCTACCTAGTTGAAACCTTTCCTTGGAGAAAGTACTGTGATAATAGAACTGCTTTCACTTTTTTTTTTTTCAAGTGTCCATCTGATAACTGAAGAATATTCTTTCTCTCCCTTTTTAAATATTCTTTCTTTTAAAATTTTTTGTTCTCTCCTTTTTAAATCACTTTTTTTTTTTGTTCCTTCTCTTTTTAAACTTCTCACTTTTAAATTTTTTTTGTTCCTTCTCACTTTTTAAATTTTTTTGTTCCTTCTCAAATTTTAAATTTTTTTGTTCCTTCTCACTTTTTAAATTTTTTTGTTCCTTTTTAAATTTTTTTGTTCCTTCTCACTTTTTAAATTTTTTTGTTCCTTCTCAAATTTTAAATTTTTTTGTTCCTTCTCACTTTTTAAATTTTTTTTGTTCCTTCTCACTTTTTAAATTTTTTTTGTTCCTTCTCACTTTTTAAATTTTTTTTGTTCCTTCTCACTTTTTAAATTTTTTTGTTCCTTCTCACTTTTTAAATTTTTTTTGTTCCTCACTTTTTAAATTTTTTTGTTCCTTTAAGATTTTTATTTTTTTGTTCCTTTTCTCACTTAAATTTTTTTTACTTCTCTCACTTTTTTTTTTTTGTTCCCTCTCGCTTTTTTATCTTTTCTTTCCTTTTCTCACTTTTTATCTCTCACTTTTTAAATTTTTTTCTGTTCCTTCTCTCACCTTTTAATTTTTTTTGTTCGTTCTCTCACTTTTAAATTTAAATTTT
>NC_089771.1:34247883-34362883 GCF_040412425.1 Macrobrachium rosenbergii
AGTTTTCACTGTAAGCCGTGAAAACTGGAGGAGGAAAGAATGAAGAAATTCACCTTCCTAGCTGAGATTCGAACCCACACATGCAGCAAGACTTGAAACAGAAATTGGGAGGGAAAAAAAATGCATACTACTCCATTATTCTGGTGTGAATTGAATTGAATATAGAATTTAGGCCAGAGGCCAGCCACCGGGACTTATGAGGTCATTCACCGCTGAAACGGAAATTGACAGTAAGAAGGTTTGAAAGGTGTAACAGGAGGAAAACCTCAAAGCAGTTACGCTATGAATCAGTTGTGAGGAGAGGTTGAGGAAAGTATTATGGTGTGAATCGGATTATTTTCTTTTAATCTTGGTACAGTGAGCTATTTCTGACCTCATTTTTCTAACACGTGTCAGTTCAAATATCTCTTGGGAAAGAAGATTTTTTTTATTGATTTACTCTTCCACTTTCAAAGGGTGCATCCATAATATAGTAAAACTTGTCAAAAACACACGCCGGCGTCTCCAAATCTTTGTTGAGTACAAGAATATAATATTATTTACCTTTCAGCATTTGCGTTATACTATCGACAAAAAAGTAATGATAAAAAACACCACAGGAAATGGATGTAAAATTAGAAAAAATATTTACGTCAAAACAATGATTTATGTGATCTCAAAATTCATTATTCTTTCCGAATTCCAATGCTCTCACAACAGCGCATTTCGTGAAGTCCTGATATTTTTTGTTGAAAAGATACAAATTTCATTAGGAGGATATTCAATTTTTGGTCGAGAGAGAGAGAGAGAGAGAGAGAGAGAGAGAGAGAGAGAGAGAGAAAATTTGCCCTGGCACACGTGTATATGTCAAGCGCAATGCCTTTAATATACCAGTACGTTTTGGAAGCCACTTGTATCAAAAGTTTTTGAAATGTCATTCGCTGTCAGGAACCGAATGCTATACGATTCTGTGAATTCCTTTCTCCTTGGAATTATCCGTCGCTAAACTGAAAGAAATCCGCAAGTCTTTTCTTTAACATAAGCATATTTAAGTATAGGTATTACAATTTACCTCAGTTCTCAAAAATCACTCAAACCCTTGATTTCACTACGAACGCTTTCACTACCTACTGACATGACAGCTGAAGTCTAATAATAATAATAATAATAATAATAATAATAATAATAATAATAATAATAATAATAATAATAATAATAATAATAATAATAATAATAATAATATAATAATAATAATAATAGAGAAACAAATCCACAGTTATGTATATGTACATATATTTAAGGATAAATCTGTCAGAGAGCTTTCGGGAATCTGTACAGATTTATCCTTAAATATGTGTACACATACATTACTCTGGATTTATTTCTCCATTTTATGACTCATGCTACTATGAGAATTTGTAATAATAATAATAATAATAATAATAATAATAATAATAATAATAATAATAATAATAATAATAATAATAATAATAATAATAATAATCCCAGCTTAGCCTTAATCCAGAGACTTAAAGAATACCAGTGATAGTTTTCAAAAGCTTTTGGGAAAGCGAGTGAGTTATTGCACTGCATTTCCAAAGGCCTCAGAAATAAAAGATGGGGGTCGTTACTCCCCCTTTCCCTTATATAATGACTTGGAAGGAGAATTTCCTCCCTCCCTCAGGAGAGAGAGAGAGATGGCCCACGGAATAGCTTCGATCCATCTCCTCAAAGGAGGTTTCATTTGGTGGGGGTGGGATTGGCGGGGGGGGGGAAAGTTTCAGGTATAAATAAATGATTTTTGTTTTACCTCGTAGCGTTCACGTTTGGGTCGTGATGTTTGGATTAAGATTGATTACTGAAATTTCTTCCATTTATTATTATTATTTCTTTGTCCGGAATAAATCTACTCCCTCTGAAATGCGTGACAAATTGGGGATAAATGTAGAATATACAATTTATTTTCCTTATACTGGGAGTGCATTGGTTATAAAATAAATACTAGGAACACAAAATAGTTCGGATATAAAAATAATAATAATAATGAAAAACTTTGAATATATATCTATATAGATATATATTTTATATATATGTATATATATAAATATATAATTATATACATATATATATTATATATATTATATAATATATATATATATATATATATATATATATATATATATATTTATATATATATATATATATATATATATATATAATTATTTTATATATGTATATATATACATGCATATATACATATACATTTTATGTATGATTATAAAATACCAGAACGACTCCACGCTTCTCGACTCCTTCATATCAATGTTATAACAAACATACATAACATTACTCTATACACTCATAGGTTTCTCTATCACTTGCATCTAATGGATAGCGTCTAATATCAGTGATTACATTCAATTACTTCCATTATTAAAGGTCAGCGAGATGCTTCAGTCACGCAGAATGAGAGAATTTCAAATTTATATAAGTTCTCGCAAGAACAAATTGTTGGTGATTATAGGCTACTGCTTAATAAAACGTAGTTATCACACTTTTGAAGAAATTTTACGATAATACGAATTTTCGGAGGGGTTTCGTGTCTACCCGAATATGTGAATTATGAGAAGGTATTTCACTGGTGACTGAATGCGAGTTTAGTTTGAAATAACGTAAAGTATATACAGTGTATAATATATATATATATATATATATATATATATATATATATATATATATATATATATATATATATATATATATATATATATATATATATATATATATATATATATATGGCTGGTTTGAAAAACTACTTTGGCTAAATCACCTAATTCATAACCCATTTCTCCTCACCTAATTTTATACTGCTATTCTCCCAATGCTATTCTCCTCGCATTTTAATACATCTGTATCTATTTATTAATTTATTTATTCAGTTTTTAAAAATAAATTTGATGTCTTTTTTTTCTGTAATTCCCTTACCTCCTCTTACTTCTAACTAATGAACACCGTAATATTCTTTGGAAGCTTGAATTTCAAGTCGGTGGCCCCTTTGGTGGGCTTGTTCCATATGAATAGGGTTCATCTTCTGAATAATAATAATAATAATAATAATAATAATAATAATAATAATAATAATAATAATAATAATAATAATAATAATAATAATAATAATAATAATATCAGCCACAACATCTGAATAAAATTCTCTCCAGATTAACTGTAACTCACTGAACAATGACCATCTTTTGAACAGGTTTTGAACAGGAGAACCTCATGTCATATAGCGTCAGCCCCGAAAGCTGAGGGAGAACTTTCCAGTAACTTAAGCAGAGATTCGTAACAAACTTGAGCCAGTCTCGAACTTTCAAGATTCCAACTATTCCAGTTGTACAGAGTCTCACTGTTGCTAAATACAGAGTATTGATTTACTGACCTATCGGTAGTGTGAAATTGTAAAAAGCGTTAAGGAATCTATTACATAACATGTCTGGCATAACGCGACGCAAGCACACAGTCAATATGCATTACTATTCGAACCTGATATTTTGTAAAACTTGGAAAAGGTTAAAACTCAAAAATTAAAAGGGATAGTGTCCAGTATAATCGACGTTTCGCTCAAACCAAATTTTAAGCTTTTAGTTTTTGTTGGTGAGTTCATGGAACAAAACGTCCGCTTTGACGTTTGTGTCAATGGATACAAAGTTGCTTAGACGTATGTACGTCAGTGCTTGCAGCATTTGTTAATAAGTCCGTGACAAAAAACGTTAACTTTGAAGTATGTCAATGGAAAATGCCAGTGAAAAATGTTCAGTCCTACGTCACCACAAGTCAAAAATTTGCTTAAAACTAAAAAAAAAAAAAACAAGTAAAAAATGCGCCGAAGAAACTTCGGCGCAATCGAGTTTCCTCTACAGTTTATAGTCAAGGCAGCGCAATCGAGTTTTCTGTACAGCAGCTACATCGTGTAATCAAGGCCATCGAAAATAGATCTATCTTTCGGTGGTCTCGGTATAATGCTGTATGAGCCGCGACCAATGAAACTTTAACCACGGCCCGGTGCTGGCCTGGCCTATATCGGTGCCAGACGCAAGATTATGGGCTAACTTTAACCTTAAATAAAATAAAAACTACTGAGGTTAGAGGGTTGCAATTTGGTATGTTTGATGATTGGAGGGTGGATGATCAACATACCAATTTCCAGCCCTGTAGCCCGGTAGTTTTTAAGATCTGAGGGCTGACGGGAAAAGAGCGGACAGAATAAAGCCTGGGCGGACAGACAAAGCCGGCACAATAGTTCTCTTTAACAGAAAGCTAAAAAGAGGGAATAGAAGTAAGTGCACTAGGCATCAGGGGTGATAAAATAATATGACGGTCAAAATGTCCACATAAACAAGACAAGCGAACATAAAAAGAAAAAGAAAAAAAAAAGGAACGAGCAATGCAATATCCCTTTGCCAAGGAATAGCTGCGAGAAAAAAATATATAACAGGAAACACTCAATCATCAAAGCGAGGACTAAGAGAAGAACAAGGACGGAAATACGACAATAACAAAAACAACAGACGTAGATAAATACACTTTCTCGCCAGCTAACAACCGAAGCAAAGGAAATATCATTTTATTTCCACGGGGGCGAGAGAAAGGTTGGGGTGGGGGGGGGGCGGAAATTGGGTCACTGCTAAATGAAATAAGGAAGGATAAACAAACAAGTAAAAAATGCGCAATCCAGTTTTCTGTACAGTGGTACAGCGTATAATGCCGTATGAAGAACCTCTCAGCCACGGCCCATTGAACTCTCAGCCGGCCGTGGTGGCCTTTGTTGTTGCGCTGCCAGACGCACGATCATGGCTAACCTTCACCTTGAATAAAATAAAAACTACTGGGGCTAGAGGGCTGCAATTTGGTATGTTTGGCGATTGGAGGTTGGATGATCAACATAACCAGTTTGCAGCCCTCTAGCCTTAGTAGTTTTTAAGATCTGACGGCTGACAGAAAAAAGTGCGGACAGAATAAAGTGCAGACAAAAAAAGTGCGGACAGAATAAAGTGCGGACAGAAAAAGTGCGGACAGAATCAAGTGCAGACGGAAAAAGTGCGGACAGAAAAAGTGCGGACAGAAAAAGTGTGGACAGAATAAAGTGTGGACAGAATACAGTACGGACAGAAAAAAGTGCGGACGGACAGATAAAGCCGGCACAATAGTTTCCTTTCACAGAAAACTAAAAATAAATAAATTATCTCCATATTCTTCCTCTGATCACGAATCGAGTCAACAGTAAACAGAAATTGCGTCATCATCGACACCTTCCATCATCTTCATCATCATCATCATCATAATGATGATGATGAAGGTGATGACGAGACGCGTACGAACTGCTGTTGTGAGTAATTGCGTCAGAATGCCTCGCTCGAACGCGCGCAAATAACAACATTCACAATTAGCGTTGGAGTTGCAGCTCGAATGGTCTAATTGCTGAATTAGGGCTCGAACGCACAGAGCTCCTTCCTTGCTTCTCGTTTCGCATCCGGCAATCTCATTAGGAGAGGAGAGAGAGAGAGAGTCTCTCTCTCTCTCTCTCTCTCTCTCTCTCTCTTTCTTTGAAAAATTTTTTTCATTATTCTACCACGACCCCTCTCCTCTCTCTCTCTCTCTCTCTCTCTCTTATGTTATGAGATCAATATCTCTTTCTTTGAAAAAAATTTTTTTTTCATTATTCCCGTATACCACACGACCCTTCAAAATTCTCTCTCTCTCTCTCTCTCTCTCTCTCTCTCTCTCTCTCTCTCTCTCTCTCTCTTTGAGCATGTTATGAGATCAATTTCTCACTCTCTCCTTGAAAAAAATTTCTCTCTCTCTTCTCTCTCTCTCTCTATAGCTTATGTTATGGCATTTCTCTTTCCTAAAATACCACACGACCCCTCTCTCTCTCTCTCTCTCTCTCTCTCTCTCTCTCTCTCTCTCTCTCTCTCATGTTATGAAATAAATTCTCTTGAAAAAAAATTTTTTTCATTCTCACTTAAAAAAAAAAATCCTCTCTCTCTCTCTCTCTCTCTCTCTCTCTCTCGCAGTTGCACTATGTTAAACATCGTTAGGAGAGGGTGGAAAACCAGATGGGAAGAAAGAATATGAACGGCGGTACAGTAAAAGGAACGAAAGAGGTCGCAGCTGGGGGCCTAAGGAAGGCACCTTGCAAAGAGCATGAAGTGATACCTACAGGGGGAAGAACCAAGAAGAAAAGTGTATACTAACACCCTGTATGGAGAAGACAGCACAAGAACCATCTTGACACCTTTATTGAACTCCCAAAACTCGTTTATATTCATTGGAAAAAGATTAGGCAGGCGGACCCTTTCTTTGCTTGCGAGGAACACCAGTCAATCATTCCCAGCTTGTTATTTATGCGATTTAACGACCCAGAGAACGCGTTCGTTTATTGCCTGGAAAGGGAGTTCTACCGTCACTGCCTTTGCGGGGTATTTTAGACATTCTCGTGATTACTTATTCCGTTTGAAAGTGGTTTGGGTATTGCTGGTCCCCTTTTGAGCGAGGACGTTGTTGTGCTGGGATTCTCTTCCTTTTTATTAGTTTTCTGTGAGCGAAAACTATTGAGATGGCTTTGTCTGTCCGTCCGCGCTTTTTTCTGTCCGCCCTCAGATCTTAAAAACTACTGAGGATAGATGGCTGCAAATTGGTATGTTGATCATCCACCCTCCAGTCATCAAACGTACCAAATTGCAGCCCTCTAGCCTTAGTAGCTTTTATTTTATTTAAGGTTAAATTTAGCCATGATCGTGCGTCTGGCAACGGTATAGAATAGGCCATCACCGGGTTGTTGTTAAAGTTTCATGGGCCGCGGCTCGTACAGCATTATACCGAGACCACCGAACGATAGATTATTTTCGTTAGCCTTGATTATACGCTGTAGCAGTTGTACAGAAAACTCGATCGCTCCGAAGAAACTTCGGTTCATTTTTTACTTTTTTTTTTTGGTCCAGTCCAAATACAAGGAAGACCCGATGCAGACCATTCATTCACAGGCGGAAAGGGTCCTCGAGACCAAACATATATACAGATATAGGACCAAATATTGAGTGCTTATAGTGACTCATACCAACCGTACCTACCTCGAAGGGACTGGTAGAAGTTTGTCACTGAAATCTATATTTACATGAACGGGGTTCGAACTCAAGGCCTCCAACTATGAAGTCCAGTGAAGTCCAACTATGTGGGGTTGTGGTAGGACCACAACCCCTCATAGTTATGCTGTCCACATATAGACCACAACCCCACATACTTATGATATGTTGTCCACATATAAATCACAACCCCACATAGTTATGATACGCTGTCCACATATAGATCACAACCCCACATAGTTATGATATGCTGTCCACATATAGACCACAACCCTACATAGTTATGATATGCTATCCACATATAGACCACAACCCTACATAGTTATGATATGCTGTCCACATATAGACCACAACCCTACATAGTTATGATATGCTATCCACATATAGACCACAACCCCACATAATTATGATATGCCATCCTCATATAGACCACAACCCCACACAGTTATGATATGCTGTCCACATCTCCGCATAGTTAACGCTGTTCACACCTCATATGCGCAATGAATGCATTCTCACACTTTTTTTAAAATCGCAGTTCATTGCAGAATACGGCAAACTCACGCTATCAGAGAAAATGAGTAATAAAGCGAGCGAAAAGAATGAACGGAAATAAAACAAGAGAGAGAGAAAAAAAGAGCCAATAAAAGACGGGAAATGGAAGGGGGAAAAGTCCAATATCAGAATAAACGCTAATGAAGTTTAGGCAAGCGTGGATGGGGAGACTGAGATAAAAAAGAGAGAGAGAGAAATTGTAGATTTTGTGAATTTCTTTTCCGAATCGCAAATGGAATTCTTGCCGGAGTGAAAGTACACACTGGAGTATACACGGAATCAGATTCTTCTTTTATTTTTAAACAAATCAGTTTTATACTTCTAGTATTTTTTATATTATTTTTCCTTGACTTTACTCTGTGTTTTCTTTTGTGTTATTTTATTCACGCGTTTAATTTCCATTCTTATTTTTAACAAGATCTCTCTGATTCCGACACACAAGCGCGCTAATACAATTTGTCATCTGCATTGACAGGTTGGTTACAGAACTTTTCCATTGAAGGATGGAAAAAAAAGAGCGGAATTTTATTGTTTCTAATACAATTTTATCCAGCAGATAAAACAAGTAAAAAATGCGCCGAAGTTTCTTCGGCGCAGTCGAGTTTTTTTGTACAGTTATAATCAAGGCCGCCGAAAATAGATCTATCTATCTTTCGGTATCATGATGTATGAGCCGCGGTCCGGTGGTGGCCTATCCTGTATCGTTGCCAGAAGAACGATTGTGGCCAAACTTAACCTTAAATAAAATTTTTAAAAAACTACTGATGCTAGCGGGCTGTAATTTGGTATATTTGATGATTGGAAGGTGGATGATCAACATACCAATTTGCAGCCCTCTAGCCTCAGTAGTTTATAAGATCTGAGGGCGGACAGAAAAAAAGTGACGGACAGACAAAAGACAATAGTTTTCTTTTACGGAAAACTAAAATATGAGGAATGGTGGAGTTAACTCTCTTCCTTGGTATAACTGGTTGCACACTGACCTCACCAGTATGGGGTCCCCTAACAAACAAATGTAGTACTTTGTGGACAGACGACGTTACAGTGTCTCAGCCCAAGTAGAGAGAGAGAGAAGAGAGAGAGAGAGAGAGAGAGAGAGAGAATAATAGACAGTGGTGATTGGAGCTCAGTAAATAATATTATATATTATCTGATCATACAACCTCATATTGACTTCTCTCTCTCTCTCTCTCTCTCTCTCTCTCTCTCTCTCTCTCTCTCTCTCTCTCTCTCTCTCTCAGTTCGTTATATCCTGATCTCAGAAAAAACCAATAAAATGATTTTCTAGACACCACATCCTTATCCTCGTCCATTAACTCCATCCTCTCCAATTACCTCCAACCTCTTCTTCTCTTCCCCATTACCTTCTCTCATCATCTCCTCTCTTAATCCTCTTTCTCCTCCTCCTCCTCCTCCTCCTCCTCCTCCTCGTCTCTCCTTTCCACGATACTTGTAATAAGCAGCTAATGACAAAGCATTAATGCCGGCGATATGGATCCACCGTCGCCGCCGCCGCCGCCGCCCCGCTTGGATCTAATTTCATTCCGGGCCAAAGGGACGGACAATCTGTCTTCATTCCGTCTCTCTGATTGGCTGTATCTGAAGATAGCACAGCGGCAGGAACTTCAGCCCCAGGCTAGATAACAGCCCAGGTTCATCACAGCAGTAGCTGTGAGTTGCTCTTCCCTTAGACCAGTGATCCTTGATCCTCTTTTATTGCCACGCTCCCTCTGAGAGGTGGTCCTGCACTTAACCCCGCCCCCCTTGCATCTATGAGTAAAATATCCTCCTAGATTTAAAGGAAAAAAAAAAAAAAAAGAGAAAGAGAAGGGGTGTTTTTATTATTCTTTTGGGAATGAATTAGTGAGATACTGGACAGTGCTTCTTAGCGTTAAGAGAATGACGAATATAATTAGAGAATTTTTAGATTTTCCCTAGGGCTCGCGTCTCCCCTTGGAAATTGCTAACGTCTCCCTAAGGGGGGCTCGCCCCACAGGTCAAGAACCACTGCCTTAGACCGAAATTCAAATGGCAATGGTTGCTCTGTTGTCTGATAGTATTGCCTGGGGTTGGTTGGGTCTGAAACAAAAGTGGTCTCTGGGTCTCTGGTGCTATTTGTGATGTGAGATTTTAATTTAATATTAATATTAATAGCTAGATCAGATAATAAATTTGGGTCTGATACAAGTGTCTCTGGGTCTCTGGTGTGATTTGTGATGTGAGATGTCAACTGTATGGAAATGGACAGACGAGAAAGCTACCAAGTTTCAAAGATTCCTAACTCCTAGCCCTTGAATCTTTAGCTTGTTATAATAATAATAATAATAATAATAATAATAATAATAATAATAATAATAATAATAATAATAATAATAATAATTTGAAGATTCCCATCACTTAGCCCTTGAATCTGCAGCTTGTTATAATAATAATAATAATAATAATAATAATAATAATAATAATAATAATAATAATAATAATAATAATAACCTGAATAGAGAGAGAGAGAGAAACTGTTTTTTCCAGTAATAATAAAAAATCAGGCGGAGTGACTGACTGACTGACTTCCCGCGCCCTAAATTTTTCCGGGCGCGAAGTGATTATAGGGTCGGATACTTCATTCCGGCATATTTCCCTCATTAGCATAAATATGAAGGAGCCGCTGTTGGCCTCGCTCATAACGCCTCTTTTAAGGAGATTGAAATATTCGGGAGAAAGAAACGCATAATTAACGCTGGCTTGTGCCTTGCATAGTAATTTATTTATGATGCATTTTTCTCGGTTAATTTGTTATTTATTTTTTTTTTAAGTTTTTGTAGAGGGAGTCTGATGCTATGAGACGAACAAATATGATAAACAACCGAGTTTTCTGTACAGCGTGTAATCAAGGCCGCCGAAAACACATCTATCTTTCGGTGGTCTTGGTATAATGCTGAATAGCCGTGGCCCATTAAACTTAAACGAAGGCCCCGTGGTGGCCTGGCTCATATCGTTGCCAGGCGCACGATTATGGGTAACTTTAACCTTAAATAGAATGAAAACTACTGAGGCTAGAGGGCTGCAATTTGGTATGTTTGATGATTGGAGGGTGGATGATCAACATACCAATTTGCAGCCCTCTAGCCTCGGTAGGTTTTAAGATCTGACGGCGTACAGTAAGATGCAGACAGAAAAAGTGCGGACAGATAGACAAAGCCGGCACAATAGTTTTCTTTTCAGAAACCTAAAATTAGGACCTATTAGTAAAGAGGGTCTGATGATGAAAATATATCTAACGTTTTGTCTATCAATATATATATGTATATATATATATATATATGTATATATATATTATATATATATATATATATATATACTGTATATATATATATATATCTATGTATGTATATATATATGTATATATATATATATACATACGAATACGTGTGTGTGTGTGTGCTCACAAAAACACACGCTCACACGTTCATAAATGTATACATAATACGACGAAAAAAAAAAAAAAACCGCTTCACTGAACAAACGAAACGAGAAAATGAAAGAGGAAGAAAATTAAACCGCTCTGGGAATGAAACAGGAACAATAAAAAAAAATAATAAAAAAAATGAATATGTACATTTGCGTGACCCGTCTTCTCAACCCAGGGGGAATTTTCGTGACCTGAAACTCTACCGTCTTACAGTTCCCACCAATTTACGGGACATTCCACTCAAGTGTGAGCCCATGCGATGGTTATTTTCTCTTGCATAACACTTGGGTAAGTTGCAGTTGGTGTAATTTAATAGATCCGAATGGACTCTTGCTGTTATCAAGTTCGTTGAACGAAATCCTTATGCGTATGCCAAGTGTTCCTTTGTCGAGTTGAGCTGGGTTGAGTTGGATATAGAATTTAGGTCGAAGGCCAAGTGCTGGGACCTGTGATAATGTCATTTAGCGCTGAAACGAAAATTGACAGTAAAAGGTTTGAAAGGTGTAATGGGAGGAAGTTAAAATGGTTTGAAAGATGTAACAGGAGGAAGTAAAAAGGTTCGAAAGGCGTAACAGCAGGAAGTAAAAAGGTCTGAAAGGTGTAACAGCAGGAAGTAAAAAGGTTTGAAAGGTGCAACAGCAGGAAGTAAAAAGAATTTGAAAGGTGTAACAGGAAGAAGTAAAAAGGTCTGAAAGGTGTAACAGCAGGAAGTAAAAAGGTTTGAAAGGTGTAACAGCAGGAAGTAAAAAGGTTTGAAAGGTGTAACAGGAGGAAAAACCTCTCTGTTGCACTATGAATCAGTTCTTAGGAGAGGGTTCAGGAAAGTAAGGTGGAAGAAAGAGAATATGAAAGGAGGTACAGTAAAAGGAACGAAAGAGGTTGCAGCGGCTAGGGGCCTAAGGAAGGCACGCTGCAAAGAACCTTAAGTAATGCCTACAGTGCACCTCAGTGAAAATTTGCTGGCTTATCACCTCACGCGGATTTTTTCCCGGTAAAACGAAATTGCCTAATGACAGCAAGTTTCCTAACCATTAAGAACAGAACGGAGCAGAATACAGAATTTAGGCCAAAGGCCACGCACTGGGACCGATGAGGTCATTCAGCGCTGAAAGGGAAACTGACAGTTAGAAGGTTTGAAAGGTGTAACAGGAGGAAAACTTCGTCGTCACAAGAGCACTTTAACTCTTGGCTTATCTTCAGGTGACACTGGACTGTGGAATACCCTCCCAGGAGATGTCAGAAATTGGAACTTCAGAAGTTCAAGAGAAAATGCAATGCATTACTACCCTAATATTATTCTTCTTGCATTTTAATGCTTTTTTATCTATTTATCTCTTCATTAATTTATTTTTTTTTATAATTGAGATTTCTTTCTGTATTTCACTTTACTTCCTCTTACTTCTTCCTGATAAACATCATGAGATTCTTCGGAAGCTTGAATTTCAGGTCAGTGGCCCCTTTGGTGGGCTCGTTTCCATATGAATAGGTTCCATCTACTGAACACACACTTCATCATATAATGCCACACAATAATAATAATAAAACTCTGTGTCTCGTAGAACTGGGATTTTGGGAATAATAACGACTCGATCTTTATGCAATCCTTTCGAAAACTTTAAAGCAGACCGTTGCTTGACCGTGTCTAGACTGGGCTTGCTTGAGGCTGTCAGAGGTACGGGGAAAATAACCTCCATTGTGAGAACTGGCTTATCTGGGATAGAGAAGAGATACTTGCCAGGCCCAGAGAGCGGAGGGCTCCAGTCCAGGGGTGAGAGAGAGAGAGAGAGAGAGAATTAGTATTTCAGCAGAGGAAAAAAGGTGTGAGAGAGAGAGAGAGAGAGATGAAATTATTTCTAATATTGTTATAACAAGTTAAGCAGATTAATCTATTCGTATCACAACGCTACTGACTTAATCTTAATTTCTCCTAAAGTTATCATAGAAAATAAGAGATTGAATTCAACTAGCATGAAATATTAAGACATCGCGTTCCGTATAAGAAAAAAAATCCCCGTATCTTGAGCAGTAAAAAAATAACCAGTGGTTTTTTCCAATACTTTGCTTTTTTTTTTATATTCTCTAAAGCTATGTGACTATATATATATACATACCTATATATATATATATATATATATATATATATATATATATATATATATATGTTTATAAATATATATATATATACATATTAGAAATATATATTATTATTACTTTGTACTATGTACTATGCATACACATCTAAATGGCTGGTAAATCCCATCTCAACCTTTGAGGAAAGAAATTAATGAAATTAACATAACATTAGGAAATTAACTCCCAATGAAAAAAATAATAAAAATTAAAAAAAAACTAAAAAAAAATATAAAACTAACACCAGGTTAATAACAGACAAAAACATAAAAAAAAAACACACACGCAGAGAAAAACATATTTACCAAGTCTATGCCGCTCGCCCCCCAAAAAAAAAATCACAAACCGAACACACTCGCGTTTTAACATTTTAATTACAACGAAAGCAGTCGGGACGAAGCCCTTTCGGTTTTTCGCGAACTGGAAAACAAACGGAGCGCGGGCCACCAGCGAATAGGTCAAACCGTCGTGGAATCTGAATAATAATATTGACGACGACGTGGAATGTCCGATTCGGCTTCACGTCGTCGCCATTGAAACTGACTGAGACGAGAGGAACAACATAGAACAACAGTTGTTGTGATTAAAATGACATTTTTTGGGAAGGGTGCTATTTGGGAGCAACAATAGAGCGGGGTGTGGTGTCATATCTGTCTCTCAGGCGATGTAGAGATTTTTTTTTTTTTCTACAGAGCGGGTGGCAGATAGCTTGGAGACATTGTTATTAATGTTATTAAAGTTATATGTCAACTTACATCTTTGTTTTTCTTGTCAGATTTTATAATATGTATATATATATATATATATATATATATATATATATATATATATATATATATATATATATATATATATACATATATAATCATATATTTGTTAAATTTTACGTATTTAATATTGCTTATATTGCTTTAAAATATATATATATATATATATATATATATATATATATATATATATATATATATAACTAACGTTACGTTAATTCTGCCTAGAAAACATGCATCGAAAGCACAGGCAAACAGTGCAAAACTTTCAATACCGTCGCACGAATAACAACGCGTATCACAGCAGGTGCCCGGTGCAATGGCATTAGCTAAGCAACACGTTCATTACGGCGTTATTGGACAAAACATGACGCGCATAACACCTGCGACTAATGACGCCTCGGTTGTGTCAGCTCTGACGTCGTCGATCTTGCATGACGCAAAAAGTTTAGAAGTTAGTGAATGCAAAGGTTTAAAGGTAAAATATCACAGGTGGCGGATGGACGCGGCGTTGAGAAGACTGTCTCTCTCTCTCTCTCTCTCTCTCTCTCTCTCTCTCTCTCTCTCTCTCTCTCTCTCTCTCTGTAAGATGCATTTGTGTGTATATCCAATCAGTTGATTGATTTTACTGATACATATATATGTATATATAATCAATCAATCAATCAATGTAACAGATTGACTAATTGATATATACAGTATATAAAATCAAATAAATCAAGCAATCAATAGATTGATTTTACTGATATATATATATATATATATATATATATATATATATATATATATATATCAATCAATCAATTAACTGACTGAGTTGATATATATATATATATATATCTATATATATACTCTATATATATATATATATCACTGACACAATCCCTGCCTTCTTCTTCACCATGCACAGCATTTATTTATTCCATTCTATCTCCCCGCTCCCGCCGTGCATTTCCCATCATCATTTTCATACGAACGAAAATACCATATCCGCGAGAGAACGATAATAATCTGCACTTCGGCCCCTACGTCAGGAGGACACTACAACAGCAGGTAGCCATTGTTCCGCGGAAATTTCATTCGGGCCACTGCAAACAATACCCGGGGTCCGGCCCGTTTGAAAAGGCTGAAATCTGCTACGTTTGACTGATAAAATGCCCCGATGCAAATAAGAATTAATTAAAAGCTCGGCCCTGACAAATTGTTTTGTGTTTGTCTAGACTGGGGAATATTCCCTGATGAAAGGTATTTACCATTCTATGTATATATATATATAATATATATATATATATATATATATATATATATATATATATATATATATATATATATATATATTATACACATATATATTTAATTTTCTTTGAAAAGACTTTTAATGAAAATAACAAGCTATTAAAATGCTTAATAGTCAAAACTACGGTCCTCTGGTAGATCAGAAATAATCTAAACTTTGACGATCAGAAATCATTTGAAATTTTAATAATTTCATAACATTGGAATTATGAAACCAATAATAAGTTTATTTATTATATTTTCTAAGTTGCTTCTTTTTAGTTTTCTGTAAAATAAACTATTGAGATGGCTAGTACTTGTCTGTCCGTCCGCACTTTTTCTGTCGCCTCGGATTCAAAACATTGAGGGCTAAAGGGTCAAAATTCATGCTGATCATCCACCCTCCAGTCATCAAACATAAATAATTACAGCCCTCTAGCCTCAGTAGTTTTTATTTTATTTACAGCAAAGTTAGCCATGATCGTGCGCCTGGCAACGCCACAGGTACCAACAACTCAGGCCACCACCAAGTCATGGGTAAAAGTTTCATGGGCAGCTGCTAAGAGTTTCATGGGCCGCGGCTGAAAGTTTCATACAGCATTATACGCTGTACAGGAAAACTGATTGCGCTGAGAAACTTCTCATGTATTACATTTGTTTACTTTATAAAAATCACTTTCTTCAGTAAGGAAAACGTCTTCTTAGTCCTGAAGGGAAAGTAATTCTTTTACGCGACGGTTTCTCGTTTCAAATATTTCCTTTGGCTTGACGTGAATAAGGTTTACCATCTAGGAATATTTCAGATCAATTTTTTACACTGTACTCTACAGCTAATGGAAGCTTGAATTTCAAGTCACTGGCCCCTTTGGTGGGATTGTTCCATTGGATAGGTTTCATCATCTGAATAATAATAATAATAATAATAATAATAATAATAATAATAATAATATAATAATAATAATAATATTCTTTGGAAGCTTGAATTTCAAATCAATGGCCTCCCTGGTGGGATTGTTCCATATGAATAGGTTTCATCATCTGAATAATAATAATAATAATAATAATAATAATAATAATAATAATAATGGAGTACGAGCGCACACGTGGAACAAATGACAGTCTAAAATCTGACTCACGACGCGGAAATAAAGAAACAGTATAGAATTTCATGATCATATTTCCATTCATCTTTATCTCAATAATGAAAAATATTTTCAGTCCTCTTTTCCTACTTCCGTATTTTGTATTTCATCATCTGTTAAAATCTGTTGGTAGAGTATTGATATATATATATATATATATATATATATATATATATATATATATATATATATATATATATATATATATATATATAATATATATATATATATATATATATATATATATATATATATATATATTATATATATATATATATATATATATATATATATATATATATATATATATATATATATATACTTCTAAGTAAATAGTCTGATTTTCAACTTGGAATATGTGTATAATTTTGTGTCTGAATATCATCTAGAAAGGAACGGTTTTCCTATGAATTTCCCATTAGTATTTACACATTACAAAACATATTCTTAAATATATATAATATTATATCCAGCCAAAGAATAGATCGCACCATAATGCTATTCCCAAGAGTATTTCGCGGGAAAATACTTTTAAAAAATATCAGTATCGCTGCTTAATATTTACTTGAAAAAAATAAAAATATCAGTATCGCTGCTTAACATTTACTTGAAAAAAAAAATATTAATATCACTTCTTAATATTTTTCAGATGATGTATTAATTTTCATATGTGACCGAAAAATTTAAAAGCGGTCGAGTCAACTGTCAGAACGTCAGACATTTACTGATTTTATTTTCCAAAGTTAACTCTTTTTGAACCCATCGACAAATAGAAAATATATATATATGTTTTTCGTATCTGTGTTTTCCACATTTGGTCACTTTGATTTTTACACAAAGCAACATGACAGGATCTGATGTCTTTGTCTGAGTTCCGCTCCTGACATTAAATATTTCATTTTTAGTTTTCTGGAAAGGGAAACTGTTGTTCCGGCTTTGTCTGTCCGTCCGCACTTTATTCCGTCCGCGCTTTTTCCTGTCCGCCCTCAGATCTTAAAAACTACAGAGGCTAGAGGGCTGCAAATTGGTATGTTGATCATCCACCCTCCGATCATTAAACATACCAAATTTAAGCCCTCTAGCCTCAGTAGTTTTTATTACATTTAAGGTTAAATTTAGTCATAATCGTGCGTCTGGGAACGATATAGGCCAGGTCACCACCGGGCCCTGGCTGAAAGTTTCATGGGCTGTGGCTGAAAGTTTCATACAGCATTATTCGATGTAAAGAAAACTCGATTGCGCCGAGGAAACTAAGGCGCATCTTTTACTTGTTTTATTCATGTTGAAAGGTTCAGTAAATTGAATTGAATACAGAATTTAGGACAAAGGCCAAGCACTGGGACCAAAGAGGTCATTCAGCGCTGAAACCGGAAATTGACGGTAAAAGGTTTGAAAGGTGTAACAGAGTGAAAACCTCAAAGCAGTTGCACTATGGATCAATTGTTAGGAGAAGGTTGAGGAAAGTACGATGGAAGAAAGAGAATATGTGGGCGAGGTACAGTAAAAGGAACGAAACCTGGCACGCCTACAGTGCACCGCAAGAAGCGATATCAGATGATCGCCTGCCACCTCCGTCAAAAAGGGATATTTATATTCCGATATATAAGCAAAATAAATGAACACCATGAACATTCTAATAAAGATTCCTCCTCCTCCTCCTCCTCCTCCTCCTCCTCCTCCTCCTCCTCCTCCTCCTCCTCCTCCTCCCTTTTTCTTCCTCCTGCACATCCCAGACTTCCGACCAATCCGAAATAACATTTCTGGCGAGGACAGGGGATGTTAATGCAAATGAAAGGAAAGTAGTTTAGTCTTTGGGATGCTACGCCACTTGTTTCCACCTCTCATTCGGATTCAAGGAGATGGACAAATTCTCCTCTCTCTCTCTCTCTCTCTCTCTCTCTCTCTCTCTCTCTCTCTCTCTCTCTCGTTTCCATCTCTCAATTCGGATTCACCGTGATGGCCGACAAATTCGCGAATTTGGAACGAGTTTCAGGGGGAAGTCTCTCTCTCTCTCTCTCTCTCTCTCTCTCTCTCTCTCTCTCTCTCTCTCTCTCTCTCTCTTCCGGTTTTGTTTTTATTGTTCGTCTGCCTTTCATTTGGAACGAGTTTCAGGAACCTCTCTCTCTCTCTCTCTCTCTCTCTCTCTCTCTCTCTCTTCCGGTTTTAGTGTTGCATTTAGTTTTCCTTTGTCTGTCAATTCCTCTGCCTTTTCGATGTTGTTATTTCAGAGTCTCTTGTTATAGCAAGCTATAATTGAGTGGGTTTATTTGGTGCTGTTTTTATTAAGAGTCATTTCACGTTCGGTTCTGCAGTAAATTCGGCCGTATGACAATTGCCAACGTCCCCTCATGTCATTATTTACGGCAGAATGCTCTTAAAGTTCATTTGAGAGAGGAAAAAAATAGGATTTTCTTGAATTAGTGTAACGAAAGTTACATCATTGATTTTAGAATGTCTATTTATTTATTTATTTTAATTTCCTTGGCTGCCTTTCTGTGTGTGTGTTTCCTCCCCTTCCAACTTCTTCTTCTTCCTCCTTCAACTTCTTCTTCCCCTCCCCATCCAACTTCTTCTTCCTCCCCATCCAACTTCTTCTTCCTCCCCTTCCAACTTCTTCTTCCTCCTTCCAACTACTTTCTCCTCCCCTTCCAACTTCTTCTTCCCCTCCCTTCTAACTTCTTCTTCCTCCCCTTCCAACTTCTTCTTCCCCTCCCCCTTCCAACTTCTTCTTCCCCTCCCCCTTCCAACTTCCAACTTCTTCTTCCCCCCCCTTCCCACTTCTTCCCCTCCCCTTTCCCTTCCCCTCCTCCCCATTCCTGCTTCTTCTTCCCCTTCCCTTCCAACTTCCCCTCCCTCCCTTCCCACTTCTCCCCCTCCCTCCCCTCCCCTTCCCACTTCTCCCCTCCTCCCCTCCCCCATCTCTGCCCTCCTCACCCCTCCTCCCCTTCCTTCCCACTTCTCTCCTCCCCTTCCCACATCTTGCCCCCTCCTCCCACATCCCTCCCCTCCCCTTACTCCCTTCCACTTCCCTTCCTCCCCTCCAGTGTACAATCAGTCCTAACGTCGACTGATCTCCTCTCCCATTCTTCCCCGACCAAAAGGTCCTGCAGCTAACCCAAAGCGTCTCAGAACCATGAACTGTCACAAGCGCTACTGTCATTGCCTAATTACCCATAAAGGAGACGAACGCTGGCAATTAAACCTTGGCTCAGAGTAGTTAAGCAAGTACTTCAGAAGGTGTATTGATCCGAGAAAGGGAAGCTAGGGAACATTGTATTCCAGGATGAGATGCTTCGTGATAAGACTTATTGAGTCATTTGAAAGAAGTAACATTATTATTATTATTATTATTATTGTTATTATTATTATTATTATTATTATTATTATTATTATTATTATTATTATTCAGAAGATGAACCCTGTTCATATGGAACAAGCCCACCAAAGGGGCCACTGACTTGAAATTCAAGCTTCCCGTCACAAACGTCCTTGAGACTGCAAATGACAAGTCACTGATCGATGTCTGTCTGACATTACTAACTTTCAAATTGTGAGTGGACGTATCTTCCTATAAGACCAAGTGTAGGATTATTTTGGGGTAGGATTATGATAATCCATAAGCATCTATTTCCATCGACTGGTACCAGCTTTCAAAAATAGGTAGGTTCTCGTAGTTTTTTCATCTCTGAGTATTTTTTTGTCATAATGGAAGGTTTGTAAGTGGATGTAGCTCCCGAGATTCCATTAGTTCTGTTAATATGTGGGTAACTGATATATATATATATATATATATATATATATATATATATATATATATATATATATGTATATATATATATATATATATATATATATATATATATATATATATATATATATATATATATATATATATGTATATACAGAGAGATTATCTTTTATCACGGAATTGAACTGATGTGTAAAAGATGCCACAAATATGTAGAGAGCTGTGATGTATTCTGAGCATAAAAATGCCATTTTTAATATGCTAATTTTTCATCGAAAAAATTTTAAATTTTGACTTCACATCTCCCAAACGTTATCATCTTAAAATATGTCTCCCAAGCTTCACCAAAAATAGCACCACACAACCTTGACATATCCGGAAGACTTCTGAGATATCACTGGTAAAAACATAACTCTTTTTCCTCCCAAAAGTCCATCGACGAACGTAACCGAAAAAATATTGGAACAGAAGACGAGGCCATTGAGGAATTCAATCATTCTTCCAATATTTTCCAGTTCCGTCTTATTACTTTTCCATCTACTGATTAAGAACGGGCATCAACTTAATGATACTTTACGTGAGTTCATTATTAATGTTCTGAAGGACGAGGTTATTGACTCGACGGCCTAAATTCAAGTAGTAACGAAGACTTTCTTCGGAAAAGTCATTAGAGGGACGACCGTATCATATATTTTTTTTTAAAGACGAACACACATTATATGTTTTTCAAGTATTAAGCGCTTTCTGGTAACGGGGGTGGATTCAGAGATTAAAAAAAAGAGTGAACACTGTCATATCCATACCTAAACTGCTGATAGTGGATGAACACTGCGTGCAGAAAATTTCACAAGATTAGCCATTTCAGATACCTACGCATAAGGTTCATCGACATTGGATTGGACCCTATCACATACTATATTTTATCTTTATTTTGCATATCCTCTAAGATAATCAATATCTATATTGATTATCAGTATTAATTCAAAGGTTATGGTCACCTGGAAAAGTCAAGGAATTGGACCTCAAAAATCTGAAGGTTAGGCCTATATGAATAAAAACAAGTAAAAAAATGCACCGAAGTTTCTTCGGCTCAACTGAGTTTTCTGCACAGCGTAAAATGCTATATGAAACTCTTTTACAGAAAACAAAACAAAAAAAAAAACAGCAACAAGGATCACCCTGTGATTAAACAACTTCAGTCTTTTGAGTAGCACTGGCAATTAATCCGTCTTACTAGATCAGGAATGAGAATCTTTTCCGAACTTTGTGGAGGAAGGTAGATTGGTCTATGAGAAATAATGCGTACCAAAAGGAATATACGTTTCGCGTTCAATTTGCAGGTTTAATCAAAATACTCCTTAAAAGATTCTGAGATTGACTGGCAAAATTTATTGTAAACTGATGACTCGCCATATTTATGGCAGATTGCTGTACAAAGGAATTACTTGCCGTCAGGAAGCTATCATTCCTGTTCTAACTGAAAGAACACCATTCCTATATCAAATATAGTCTAAACTCATCACGCGTATTCTGTTCAAAAGGAAACTATTGAATCCCTTTCCAGAAAAAACAAGGGAAAAATGCGCCGAAGAGTCGAGTTTTCTGTACAGCGTATGATCAAAGCCACCGAAAATACATCTATCTTTCGGTGGTCTCGGTATAATGCTGTATGAGCCGCGGCCAGTGAGTCTTTAACCACCGTCCGGTGGTGGCTTGTCCTACATCGTTGCTAGATGCACGATTATGGCTAACTTTAACCTTAAATAAAATAAAAACTACTGAAGCTAGAGGGCTGCAATTTGGTATGTTTGATGATTGGAAGGTGGATGATCAACGTACCAATTTGCAGCCTTCTAGCCTCGGTAGTTCGTCTTCAGTAAATGCAATTTTAAGAGGACTGATAAATGGTGGTGAGAATTTACATCATATAAAGCAGTGATTCTCAAACTGGGGTTAATTACCCCGGGGCGGGGGCGGTGATAATGAAGCCGTTTCTGGGGGATAACGAGGCAATTCCAATTTGTAACAAAAGGAACTGCTTTAATTTTAATTTTTTGTCAAGGGAACCATGTCTAAAATCTAAATTCTTTATTTCTTAAAACTTGAGTAAAAGTAAGATTAATTTCCTGCATATAAAATGCATTAGAAATTAAGCATTCCAATATTTTCCTTTCATTTATATTATAACGTCACACCACTGATGCCCGGGGGTAACGATGCCAAATATTTTGAGAACCACTGAGGGAGGTGATACTTCAAACATATAGACTGTTGAATAAATATTAGAATTAGTACTGAGATTAGTGCTCCTTTAAATAAATATTGATATCCCCCTTTCACGCGAGGCCTGGGATTTAACTATGTGGGAATTCATATATTTCACATTTTTTCTTGCTAAATAAATGATTAAGTTTATAGAGCCCGAAGTTGAGATTCATATTCTTACCAGAGGTTTATTTTATAGAAATGGACTCGATTATATTTGTTTACAATATATTAACAGAATAAATTAGCTTTTCTGTAATAGTCTAGTTAAAAAAACTTAGTGCTTTCTCTTACATGAACCAAAATTGCTCTGTGATTAGGTAGTTTTGTAGACAGAGTCTGAATCATTTCAGGTTCTAGGTAATGAAGTTTACATTCTGTAGACAAGACTCTAAATCATTACAGGTTCTAGGTAATAAAGTTTACCTTTTGTAGACAAGAGTCTAAATCATTGCAGGTTCTAGGTAATCAAGTCTACCGTCTGTAGACAAGCGTCTAAATTATTCCAGGCTCTAGATAATGAAGTTTGTCTTGTGTAGACAGAGTCTTAATCACTCCAGGCTCTAGGTAATGAAGTCTACCTTCTGTAGACAGAGTCTAAATCATAATCCAGGCTCTAGATAATCAAGCTCTACACACACACAACCTCTCAATCATTTCCTTCGTCTCCTTTATGTCCTCATCATCCTTCCCTCTACTACTTCTCCTCTCTGTTCACGGAACTTCAAAGGCCACATCCTGCCTTACTCCTCCTATCCTATCCTACCATCCTTCCCCCCCCCAACCCCCCGCCCCCGCAACCTCCTTCATCCGCCGTAGTCAATTAACCCGAAGGGACCTTCTCCATTTTTGCCTAATTAATAAAAAAAAAAAAAACTCAGGGCCTTTGTGATTAAGTTTCAGTTTAGTCAAGTTAGCGAGATTTTAAACGAAGGGGTGTTGGGGGTGGGGTCGGGGGAGCTTTGATGGATAATAGAGAAATGATCTGAATTCAATATAGAATTTAGGCCACAGGCCAAGCACTAGGACCAATGAGGTCATTCAACGCTGTAACGGAAATTGACAGTAAAAGGTTTGAAAGGTGTAACAGGAGGAAATTGTCAGGATGGTTTGAGGAAAGTAAGATGGAAGAAAGAGAATATGAAAGGAGGTACAGTAAAAGGAACGAAAGGGGTTGCAGCTAGGGGCCATGGAAGGCACGTTGGAAAGAACCTTAAGCTATGCCTACAGTGCACCGCATGAGGAAAATGAAAGTCTTTCTTAATAAAGTTTGCAGAGTCAGCATCGATATCTTCGAATCTTATGAACAAATAGTTATGAAATCTGTAACAATTTGTGTCCAATGGCAAACGAGGGACAGGTTTTGAATGAGGTAAGGAATAAAAGATGGAAAAATGCTAAGAAAAGAAGGTAAAATTAAAGCATTTAATGATTGATGACTTTTCCAAATGCTCGAATTAAATCACTGTGGGAAAGGAAGGACTCCCAGGGAACTTGAAGAACAATCACAATAAGTACACTCACTTTTAGTTTGCTGTAAAAGAAAACTATTGTGCCGGCTTTGTCTGTCCGTCCGCACTTTTTCTGACCGCCCTCAGATCTTAAAAACTACTGAGGATAGAGGGCTGCAAATCGATATGTTGATCACCCACCCTCCAATCATCAAACATACCAAATTGCAGCCATATAGCCTTAGTAATTTTTATTCTATTCAAGGTTAAAGTTACCCATAATCGTGCATCTGGCAACGTGGTTAAAGTTTCATGGGCCGCGGCTCATACAGCATTATACCGAGACCACCGAAAGATAGATCTATTTTCGGTGGCCTTGATTATACGCTGTACAGAAAACTCGACTGCGCCGAAGAAACTTAGGCGCATTTTTGATTTGTTAATAGTAGAACATCAATTATCGTTTCCAAAAATAAAGTTTTAATTTCACCAAACAAATTCATCTCCATAGTAGTGTCAATTCCATTAAGTTCAAATCATCGTTTGTTTGGAGAGAGAGAGAGAGAGAGAGAGAGAGAGAGAGAGAGAGAGAGAGAGAGAGAGAGATGCAGGTAGAATCTCCTTTGATGTTCCATTATAGGGGGCAAAGGGAACTCTTATTTCGAGAAGGTTCACTAACACTTTTAAAATGTTCTGTACGATAACAAGAGAAAAGTTTAATTTTTTTTTTCTAGCCAGTGAAAAAACTCAGACCTTCCCTTCTTCACACATTGGAGCTTCGTGTCTATCAGCGCTAACACATCCACGAAAAAAAAAATGATTTTCTATGTCCCAAAATTAAATGATTTAAGAGAATCCGTATCGTTATTGCGCTTGGAATCATCAAGGATTCACAAATGGTAGATGGTAATGAAGAAACAGGTTAGGAATCATTAGGGATATTGTTTAAAGTCGCGTCTATAGCTCAAAAAGGTTTTAAGGAGTTTAGTATACAAGTTACCATGTGAGAATGGAGAAATTCTCGATGACATGTAAAGTGAATTATTTTGCAACCCCCGTAGGGAGCTAGTGCAGTCAATGCACCTCATGCGGTGCACTGCAGGCATTACTAGAGGTTCTTTGCAGCGTCCCTTCGGCCCCTAACTGCAACCCCTTTCGTTCCTTTTACTGTACCTCCGTTCATATCTTTCTTCCATCTTGCTATCCTTAACCCTCTCCTAACAATTATTTCAAAGTGCAACTGAGATATTTTCCTCCTGTTACACCTTTCAAACCTACCTACTCTCAATTTCCTTTCCAGCGCTGAATGACCTCAAAGGTCCCAGTGCTTGCCTTTTGGCCTAGACTCCAAATATTCCATTTCTGTTGTTCGGCAACATCTCCGGCCTCTGTCTTAGGTAACAATAACAATGCGTTGGCAATCTTCTTCTCCCCAGAGCTTGCGAGGAGAAGGGGGACTGCAAGTTCAGACGCCCCACCATAGTAATTAAGTAATATGTCTTGACCCTTCAGGAGGAAATCTCTTCTTCCCCTCCTCCTCCTCCTCCTCCTCCTCCTCCTCCTCCTCCTCCTCCTCCTCCCTCCTCCTGTTTCCACTCCCACGTACATCTAAAATGAAAGCAGAGAGGGCACTCTAAATTCCTCCTTCTATTATGGACAACATCTCTTGGTCAGTGTATTACTTTCCTGACACCTGATTGGCAAACGCCACATGCACGAAAAATCTCAATATATATATATATATATATATATATATATATATATATATATATATATATATATATATATATATATATATATATATATATATATATATATATATATATATATATATATATATATATATAAATTATATAACTTCTTTTAACATATAATATAACATTACTGTCCAATGATAACGCACATTACAAAAACCTGAATTACCAATCGTGAAAGTGTAAAATAACTTTGAGACGTATACACCTCTTAAAAAAGATACCCTTCTTCACTCCTTACGACAAACTGAGTGACATACTGGACGAAAACGGATATTCAGAGAAGGAACTTTCGACATTGTGGTATAAAAATACGAATATAAATCATGTAACGTGTGTCTAGAGACTAGACATGATGATAAACTCCAAAGCTTTGGTGGTCATACTTGGTAGGGAACGCATTACTGAAAGGTTTTATTTGCTTGCTCTGTCGAAGGGGAGAAAGTATTGGATGATATAAAAGGAGAACAGAGAAAGTATTGAATACTATAAAATGAGAAAAGAGAAAGTACTGAATAATATAAAATGAGGAAAGAGAAAGTACTGAATACTATAAAATGAGAAAAGAAAGAGTATTGAATAATATAAATGAGAAAGAAAAGTATCGAATAATATAAAATGAGAAAATATAAGAATTGATTATAAACAGATAATATCTTGGAATGTAAGACAACATTGAAAGTGTAGATAGAATGTTCCATTTCAAGGAATAGGAAAGTTAACAAATCATTGAAAGTTTTTGTTTAATTTTCGACGGAGGGTGGACACGAATTGGGACAAAATGTAATGTTTTTTCACAAAACGGTTTGATCACCTGAAGTTAAGAAAAAATAGAGCTGATAGCAAGGATTGTAATAGATAAATCTACTGTCTAATATTTTAAACTCTCACCATCATGCTGTAACAACCATACACACTATATATATATATATATATATATATATATATATATATATATATATATATATATATATATATATATATATATATATATATATATATATATATATATACACACACACACACACACACACAATCATTGTAGTTGCTTTACAATTATATATATACAATTATATATATACACAATCATTGTAGTTAACAAAGTGTCTTTAATGTACCCCATTTATTCTCAACGTTCTTCATAACAAATCCCCATCAAATTCTATCCTATTGCATTTTGCTTTCCTAATCCAGTTCTCTTCTGTACTATCAAGTCTTCTGCTATTGATTTAACAATTCCAATAAAAACCTTTATATATAGATATAGAATATACTGGTCACTTTTCACCAGATAAGTATGTAATTGTAATAGCCACAATACCCCCTTAACTTCTCGAATTCTTCGCGCTTTTTTGGATAAGCTTGTCGTTAGAAAGCCTTGGATCCAAGTGCAAGAGATATGAAGCAATTACGATGTCCGGTAGCGGAAAACGAACCCGCGTCCCATAATCACAATGAAGTATACCATTTACACCTATTAGGAAGTAACACTACATTAAGCCCCCGTAGGAGGGTAGCGCCGTCAGTGCACCTCATGCAATGCACAGTAGGCATTACTTAAGATTCTTTGCAGCGTGCCTTCGGTAACCCCTAGCTGCAACCCCTTTCGTTCCTTTTACTGTACCTCCTTTCACATTATCTTTCTTCCATCTTCCTTTCCAGTCTCTCCTAACAAGTGATTTATAGTGCAACTACTTTGAGGTTTTCCTCCTTCTGCACCTTTGAAATCTTTTACTGTCAATTTCCGTTTCAGCGCTGAATGACCTCACATGTCTCAGCGTTCGGCCTTTGGCCTAAATTCCATATTCAATTCAATTCAACATTACATTTAAACAAGTTTACAAACTAAAATTACACCCTATCTCCCATCGAGACAAATTACATTCTCTCCACCATACAACTGCAACACCCCACTTGGTTCAAGTTTTACGTCAAACCACTGACCCCTTCCCAGCATTAAACCTTTTAACTACTCTCCTTCCATCTAAAACAGTCAATTCCCGAAACCATTATCAGATTTTCATTTACTCCTCCAATTGCTGCATCATTTAAGTCCGGCTCTTTTCTGGTTCAAAATCCCACTGCTATCCCCTTCGACGCAAGACTGAATTTTGTCTGGCCGCGTCTTCTGTTCTCTGGGAAAATGAAATTGGACAGTTTCGTTTTCAGCGGTTCCCCTTTAGTCTTTCTCTCTCTCTCTCTCTCTCGCGACCGGGTTTTAAATATAAATTAGTGAACGATATAAAATGGTCGTTGTTATTTTAAGAAAGGTTTTACGTTTTTCGCTTCTCCAAAGTCAACTGGAGTTCAAAAATAGCGAGCGATGTACGCGGCGGAGGAGGAGGAGGAGGGGAGGAGGAGGAGGAGGAGGAGGAGGAGGAGAATAGAGTGATCAAACAAAAAGAATTATCTTCGGAGGGAGGAGATGGGAAAAGGCGCTGTTGTATTAAGCAATATTAATTTTTTATTCAGGTGGGTGCTGACATTTACAATTCATCCACTATTCAGCATTTTAAGAATGAGAGTGTCAGCGATATTTGCCTTTTCTTTCCGTGGGAGTTTTACACCCCTGTTATAAGAGAAAGAGAAATATATATAAATAAATAAATAAATAAATATATATATATATATATATATATATATATATATATATATTTATTATATACATATATACTGTACGGAAAACTCGATAGCGCCGAAGAAACTTCGGGGCATTTTTTACTCGTTTTGGGTAACGCGTTCACTTGCGTAGAAAAGACTGTTGCAATGAAAATATTTCTTAAGATATTCTAATTCCTTAGCCGTCATTTTATATAAAATTAGTCTGTTTGATTCGCAAATTTTTGATAAATCGAATTGGTATATCACGTCTTGTGAATTTCTTAAAATCTATCAACTATTTAGATTCAACATCTGTGTTATCTAGTTTCAGCCACGTAGTTAGCAATCACGCCTTTATTATTGACCTTTATGCGGTCACCACAGATGAATCTTAACCTAACTTACATTATAGACTGAACTGAATATAGAATTTAGGCCAGAGGCCAAGCACTGGGACCTATGAGGTCATTCAGCGCTGGAAAGGAAATTGAGAGTAGGTAGGCAGAAAGGTGTAACAGGAGGAAAGCCTCAAAGCAGTTGCACAATGAATCAATTGTCAGGAGAGAGTGGACAGCAAGATGGAAGAAAGGTAATACGAATGGAGGTACAGTAAAGGGCAAAGAACATTTAGTAATGCCTACAGTGCGCCGCATGATGAGGTGCACTGACGGCAAAAACCCGCCAACCCCCTAACAAAAGGGTATTTACATTGTATACCATTTAAAGTACCTGCTAATTAACATCTTCCTCACCCATCCAACTCAAAGAAGTTCCCAAAATCAGGCTACAAAAATTTCCATTGAAGAAAAAATATTGAATAAAAAATGTAAAAAAAAAAAAAAAAAAATCTTCTTCTTCCGCCCTTGTAGCCAAAGGGCGTTGAACCATCTACTCCTTGTTAAAAGTTCTCCCCGCCCAAGTTCAAAGGAGAAGGGCGTGCTGAGGGCAGGGGTAAGAGGCTCGAGTGCCTCAAAGAAAAGACCAAAAAAGAGAGAGAGAGAGAGAGAGAGAGAGAGAGAGAGAGAGAGAGAGAGAGAAGGGGGCCTTTAGATCGATTCCCGTTACGCTTAGCAACTCCACGTGGAATACTTTATTAGTGCTTAAAAAACGGACCGGGTTGGAGTCAGTCAGCCTGTAGATTATCTTTAAGGGGAACCTTGTTGGAACGGCTGATATGTATGTATGTATGCATGTATGTATACATGTATATATATACAGTATAATTTATATATATATATATATATATATATATATATATATATATATATATATATATACAGTATATATAATTTATGTACATACATACATATAAGTATGTATAAACATCAAGATTATACACACAAAAGAAGTATACATGTATACATACAACGTTGCAATGACTAGCCTAACCTCGCCTCGCACAGAAAGACGCGAGATCGATCCCACGGTCGAGAAACAACTTGAGCCCGTTTCTTAATGCAACTGTTGTTCTTTTTTAACCTAAGAGTAAATTATGTACCTGGTGCTTAGTCAAGGGTGGAGGGACGCAGATCAAGTGAAGAAACAAAGAGTTTATAACCTCATATCGTAGATGATTGTTTAATGGTGTCTCTTATAGAAGTACAGGAGAGAGAGAGAGAGAGAGAGAGAGAGAGAGAGAGAGAGAGAGAGAGAGAGAGAGAGAGAGAGCACAACCTAGAAGGCTTTTTCACAGCTGTATTGGACGGAGAGATAGAGAGAGATTTCCGGAAATCTTTACCTACAAGATTTAACATTTCCTTAAAGTTTTCTTGGGGAAAAATATGATGTCGGTTCATTAGAGTAAAGGAGTTTTCGTCGAAAAATATCCGTGCTTCTCTCACGAGACTCATTTTTTTTTTTTTCCTTTTCTATAAGAGATTTTCCAAATCAAAAATATTCATAAGTCTCTCGCGATATTCCTGGTTTTTTTCTTTTTTTTTTACATTCTCTATAAGAGATTTTCCAAATGAAAAATATTTATAATTCTCTCACAATATTCTTGTTTTTTTCCCCTTACATTTCTACGGACTGTAAGAGATTTTACAAATCAAAGAATTGTTCTTTATGCTTTTCCGTCCTGTAAAAAAAAAAAGGTCTTGCAACTCAGCAGCACATCTTTTAAATACTTTTTTTATTTGAATATTGATAAACAACTAAAGTGAAGAATATAATTTAGTATCCATCGTTAAATTTCACGCCTATCAAAAGTATCCCTGGTCACTTTATTCCCCGGAAGATCAGGCCATTTGGAAAGGGTTCATTAACGAAGAAGAAAAATATCAAATATGAGACAGGAATAAAGAAGGGAGAAAAAATATTAAGAACTACGAAAGGAAGAGAAAAATTGAATTGAATATGGGATTTAGGCCAAGCACTGGGACCTACGAGGTCATTCAGCGCTGAAACGGAAACTGACAGTAAAAGGTTTGAAAGGTGTAACAGGAGGAAAACCTCAAAGCAGTTGTACTTGGAGAGGCTGGATAGCAACATGGAATTAAGATAATATGAACGGAGGTACAGTAAAAGGAATGAAAGGGGTCGCAGCTAGGGACCTTAAGGGACGCTGCAAGGAGCCTTAAGTAATGCCTACAGTGTACCCCGGGAGATGCACTGACGGCTCTACCCTCCTACGGGGTATTTCGATTAAAGGAAGCCTCAGTTAACCGGCAACCAATGGAAATATAACAACGAAAAAAAAAAAAAATTCATCTAGCAGAAGATAATCAGCTACTTCCAGGAATCGGAATATAGACAATCTGGTTGTTTCATATCTGAAGCCGTTGTACGGCACAGTTTAATATACTGAACAGAAGAGGTGATTGGGATTTGGCAGACCATTACGAGAGAGAGAGAGAGAGAGAATGAATAATTGCCTCGATAGGTCCCTCGAAACGTGTTTTTTATCAGCCTCTTTCTTCCTCAATTCCTTGCTTGTTTTCCTTTCTATTTGTGTGATAACTTAATTCCCCAAACTCCCCCGGCCCAATTCCACCCCCTCTCTCTCTAGCATAGTTGCATCTCACGAGCGAACATTATTGTACGTTACATCCTGTTCTGGGAAGTTGATGGTTCGGTAGTTCAAGATCTAGTCCCGTTTCTCTCTCTCTCTCTCTCTCTCTCTCTCTCTCTCTCTCATCAGGCAGTATGTTGCTGTATGTGCGTTTGTGCCTAATTAAAACTGCAAATAATTTCCTTTGCAAAGAAGTGTTTCAAAAAGTTTCGAGCTGCCTTTAATTAGAGAGAAAATAAGCACTTTGATATTTTCCTGCGCTTAATATTTGCCTGCATTTTTCTTCGCTTAATATTTGCCTGCTTTTATTAGCTAAAATGCTATTTCTCAAGATAACCGTTTAAATTACAGAAAAAAAAAAATAATGAAAGAGTACATCGAAATGATTTGCAGGTTATAATTTCCAATCTTATTTAATTTTTCCTGAATTTGTTTTCTATCTTTGGGGGTAAATTGCACATAATCTACTAATTACAAATCCAATGAAGCATTGTTACAAATGTTTTCAGTTCAGCGTCTAGGTAATATTTAATTTTCCCCTCCTAATGGAAGACTGAAATGGCAAATTGGATGTAATCAGTATCTTTTTACGCTTTATGCCAATTTAAATTTCACTGCTTTTATTCTGTCCCAATTTATCAAGCGAATCTTTCCTTGCAGAATCGTTATGTCAGGTAAAAAAGTAACAGAAAAAAGTCACAGGAAAAAAAGTCACATTAATCTCTGTATCCACCTTTGCGGCGTGGATAAAAATGGTGACCCCAAAAATATTGTGAATTTTTCCTTGACTTTATTACCGTCGCTTCATAAATTAGTGTGACTTTTCCTAGTTTTCAAATTGTGACTTTTTTTCCTCTGACTATTACTGGCCACCAGAACTCCCCATATTTCCTCTCAGAGGGATAATGAGTTAAAAAAGGAATATTTGAAGTATAACTGAGGAACAGGATTGCACAGTAATATTACCAAATACTGTAATTATTTTAAACTTGATTGATCCAGTATGACAAAAATTAACACTAATAATAATACGAAATATCACAACATATGGGAATGGTAAATATACATAGTAATGTATTGCATGCAAGAAATCATTTCCTGATAATAAGTGAAACTTTTCTCTCTCTCTCTCTCAACAACAGATACACACATACACACTACTCCCCTTTCCTTTTCCACACGCACACACAACACACAAACACGCACACACACCACACAAACACACACACATAGCCGTCAATAATCAGGTGCGTAAAAATTTGAACACTCACCAACAAGCTGGCCGTTGTCTCATTCAACTGGGATAGTCCTATTCCTTGTCCAGTGAATAACGCAACACAAAACGACGAAAAATCCGGCTTATGAACACTTTCCTATGAAATCCGGCCCCGTAAAGCATATCACTATATGCCGTACCGATATTCCACCCGAATGTTACAAGAAAGTCAATCAAAACGAAATAAAATGAAAAGCGCGAAGCGCAGCGGAGTTTATGAGCGTGTGTCGAGACGTTGCCGCTTACTAGAACGATTCAAGTTGCAAACTATGTCGCCTGTTGGACCTTAATTTTTTGCTCCAGAGGGTCACTGGCGGCTTACTGTATTTCACATCCATATGTTGATCATTATCCTCATTATTAAGTATGTATTAGTCTAAGAAAAACCGACAGGTTTTATGATATAAAGGCCTTGTTATTTATGAACCCTCAAAAATAATTCGCTTTCAACGGTTAGCTTATCATTTATATGCAGACCGAAACATTAAATAAACAATAGATTACCTCAGCCAAAACTACTTTTTAATAAGCTGAAGTTCCGTACTTTCTTTGACGTGTTTCAGAGCAACACCGTTTATTTATGAGGGTGATTTATATAGCCGCGTACTTGCGCTCAACTTTCAAGACGTGTTTACTGATGTCTCATACTTGATTAAGAATGAAGAGTTTTTATAGTAGTGCTTAATAATACTTTCCTTAACAACTGATAGACGTAAATGTAATACAATAAACCACCAAAACAAGATCTTGATTACCGAACAACCCGTTTAACTACCGGGAACTAAACAGCAATTCACCAACCAGTTGAATCAATTTATCGTCTGAGCTGGCAATTATGTTATTTACCTATCCCTCAGTGTGACGGCGTTACGTGACCGGTTGAGTTTGTGCTCCGCTTTTTTTTTTTTTCTCGTTAATTTCGGTTTGTTTTGACTTTATTTCGTAAGTGTTAGATAAGTGTTGTGCCCGAGGCTTTCGGCATATCGTCAAAAGGAAGTGTTTTGATATTTTAGAGGAGTGATATACGACTGAAGTGGACCTCACACCAGCTGCTCTAGACCTACATGCTTGTTGGTGAGTGTTGAAGCTTTTTAATTCTTGATTCCTGAAGGTTCTGTGTGCACGAGAGAGAGAGAGAGAGAGAGAGAGAGAGAGAGAGAGAGATGGTAATAATCAAGAATGTTCGCTTTGCATGACTTTGTTTTTGAGATTTTGCTGTAAATTGTTATCGATTTTTATTACGAGTGCTCTTTGCGTCCGTGTTATGTAATTGACTTTTTAAGCTTGCCTTAATATTTTATCAGCCATTTTTGTTCTGCCCATCATATTTAATCATACATAAACTTATCAAACTTCTCCATAGGCCATTTTGGTTTGTCATACGTACTCATTAACGCATAATGTCACCGTTGATAAGTAGGCTTAGGTAACTATGAACGATGCTGCTTCCGCTATGTACTAATGGAAGGATTCCTTACTCAGTTAACTTTGATCATTCGTGTTTTTAAAATACCTTTGAATCATATTTAGGTTAAGGGGATCTTTTTCAAATGATTTCTTGGCCATTGCAGGTCGTACATTTATTGCTTTATATAAATCCAAACATCTTAAATTTTTTTTAGCGTAAGGAAATTTATGGCCACGCAGAGCTCACTTAGAAATACGTTCTCCACGTGTCATGCTACACATATTTCTTTCCAGTCAAGTTAGTTTAACTTCATTTATATTTTTTTTTAGCCTCTTTTAACCCTTCCACGGCTTCTAAAAAAAAAAAATTAAAAAACTTCTCACTTAGGTGACTATCAACTCACTCCTCCCCTGAACAGGCCGTCAATTACCTTTCACTTCAGTTGATACTCAGTACTTGAAGAAGCATTATCTACCAGACTTTAATCTTTTCCCGCGCTATTTTAAGTTATCAGTCTATTTATTATATATATATATATATATATATATATATATATATATATATATATATATAGTTATATATACATAATATATATATATATATATATATATATTATATTTTAGTTATCTGTATTCATGACCATATACAGTAATATATATATACATATATATATATATATATTATATATTCTGTATTCATGACCATATACAGTAATACTATTTTAAGTTATCACTATTTTGTTTCATGACTATACAGTATAGTCTATATATATAGACATTTAAATATATAGCCTATGTATTGATATGTATAAATCATGTATATATATAAACAAAACACTGAACAATTTATATATATTATTATAATATACACATATGAGTATGTGTGACTACGTGCGCGCCTGTCAGAATATTTATCCTCTCTCTCTCTCTCTCTCTCTCTCTCTCTCTCTCTCTCTCTCTCTCTCTCTCTCTCTCTCCAATTTCTTTCCACACCCTGGAATTCTATTACCAGTTCCCGACAGCCCAGGAGGATAACGGGAAGTCCTGGGTTCATTAATTGAATTCCTATGGGAATCAGAAGCCCCCTTTTTTTTTGTTTGTGGTCTGAGTCTTCCGTTCAGCTGATTTTTCTCGCCTGCTCTTCTCACCTTTTTCCCAATTACTTCTTCTAGGTAATTGATTTTTCCATTGGTTCTGCGTAGCCGAGATGATTGTCAATTTTTATTATTTTCTCACCCTTTTAGTTTTTTTTTTTATCCACATTTTTGCCGTCCGCCCTCAGATCTTAAAACCTACTGAGGCTAGAGGGCTGCAAATTGGTATGTTGATCATCCACCCTCCAGTCATCGAACATACGAAATTGCAGCCCTCTAGCCTCAGTAGTTTTTATTTTATCTAAGGTTAAAGTTAACTATAATCATGCTTCTGGCAACGATATAAGCCAGGCCACCACCAGGCCGTGGGTAAAGTTTAAAATAACGTGAGGCAATTTGAGGAATTGTCTCAAGATTTTTGGAAAGTAGGAGATGAGGCATTTATTTATTTTATTTTTTGTTTTTCATTTTTATTTGTATTTTTATTTTTTATTGTTTCATTTTTAAATTTTTGTATTTTTCCTTTTTACTTTTATTTCTTTCCGTTTCCGTTTATTGTCGAAAAGATATTTTTAATAAGAGAAGTAAGGACGTATAATGATATATATACGCATACATATATCATTATTTGTCCTTATTTCTCTAATTAAAAATATCTTTTAGACATTAACAATAACTTTGATTTCACACATACCAAAATGCCTCATCCCCAGTTTTCCAAAATTCATGAGACAGTTTCTCAAATTGCCTCACAGTGTTTTAAACCAATCATCATTTTCAGATAAAAAAAAATTAAAACAAAGTAATTTCACTCTCCCTGACCATTCGTCACGAATCATCTAAAAAAAAAAACCTTGGAACAATTTTCCCTTTTTACAATTCCATTTATTTTTTCCCATTCGCCTTTGTTACTACATCTGTATATAGTTTTATTTCCTTTCCTTCTACAGCCCCCGACCATCCTTGGGGAACTTTCTCCTCCGAATTACGATCCCAGGATGCTGGGCTAACGAACCGAATCTCCTCAGTGTCTATGTGTGTGTGTGTGTTTGTGTGTGTGTGTGATGTGGGCTGGGCCACGGTCCAGGTATATCTGGACCTTGGGCCGTGGGCTGGGCCACGGTTGTAATCAAACAAAGGAAGGATCTTGTTTGGTATTTTGTTATGTGTTTTGGCTGAATATTCTCCTCTTTTCCGAATGCGAAAACTACTGTTTCTTTTCCACGGATATAATGAGGTTTAGGTGTGTGTGTGTGTGTGTGTATATATATATATATATATATATATATATATATATATATATATATATATATATATATATATATATATATATATATATATATATATATATGTATTAGGGGATTTTTTTGAGATCAGTTTGATATTCTTGGACATTGGTTTTATATGTTTATTTTGTTATCTGATATTCTTGGAAAATGATTTTCAATGTTTATTAGTTATTATGTCGGAGTGAAATGCTCAGGTTTTGTTTTTGTGTAATTTTGCGTTGAAATATAGGATACGACTAATGGTCAAAGAATAGTATCATATTAGCTTACTTTTTTGGATGGGTGGGGGAATCCTTGATCTATTAGTATTTAATAATTCGAAAAAAGGTCAATATATACTGTGTGTGTGTGTATATATATATATATATATATATATATATATATATATATATATACATACACACATACATACATACATACATACATATATGTGTGTGTGTGTACATAATCGTCAGTAGATATGGATATGAATGAATCGTAGTATTAACACAACTGCTTCAACATGCATTAACTGAAAGCTGTACATGATACCTGCAGGATTGCATTCAAGCTGTTTTAAGTGAATCACAGATATTTTACGTTCATATATGTCCCTCTTCCTTTGGAATACTTTCGTGTGCTGTACTCTGTGCACTATGTGAGAGAGAGAGAGAGAGAGAGAGAGAGAGAGAGAGAGAGAGAGAGAGAGAGAAAATGTATGTGGACAATACATTAACTCTGTTGCCTCCGTGGGAGGGACATTTATCACACGCCTATTCAGAAAACAAAACTAATGGCCTGTAGGCCTTTCATTTTTTATTTTTATTAGATTTTTTCTCTATGTTTCTCTCTCTCTCTTTCAGCCGGCGAAAGGAGAAAAGCTGTAAGCTTAAAATAAGAGGTGGACTGTCCTTTTTCCATATAGGCTATATATATATATATATATATATATATATATATATATATATATATATATATATATATATATATATATATGCGTGTGTTTATGACTAAAATATAAAGATAATTATTGATCCCAAGAGAAAGTTATCGTCGATTTTTTTTTTTTTTTTTAGTAATCTCCGGTTTTCAATTTTCCTTCAGTCCACCAATAAATTATTGACGATAATGCAATGAATAAATTATGAGTTCGGTCGTAGAACCCTTCGCGGATATTTAAGATTAACCATAAAACGCATCGCATCGCCTCATTATTCACTAAAATTATTTTCATATTTAGACTTGGGATTCGCAGCATATTTTTGATAAACTGGCATATGAAGATGGTCCATTTTGTAAATGCTATTTTCATGTGTAGATTGATTCATTTATTATTCATCTAGAAGGTTATATGCTATTGTTTGGCTTTTAGGTTTCTGTCAAAGAAAACTATTGTGCCGGCTGCGTCTGTCCGTCCGCGCTTTATTCTGTCCGCACTTTTCCCGTCCGCCCTCGGATCTTAGCACAAGACGTTCACAGTTCAAGCACAACGATTCAATTAATCTCTGCATCAGCTTGGCCGGGGAACTTGAAGGCATTTGCTTGCTCAAGGAAAAAAAAAAAAAACTTCCTTGAGAATAATGTGAATTGTTGGTGATGAAAAAATCTTCAAAAAAAAAAAAAAAATAGTTGCCCAATTCTCTTGGCAATATGGCCAAGTCAGATTCATTTCATTTGTTTATAGTCCCGGAGTTTTGTCGTTTCTCTGCTCTTAATGAAAGAGAATAAAGAGAAAATATACCTGTTATTGACATTTGTGGAGGTGTTGCCAAGTGGATGCTGGTTATTCATTAGCGATTTGTTTTTATGATTTCATATTTTGTGTTGCGGATAAAAGAACCTAAAGATTTATGGCCGGCCGACTCCAGGGTGCCATTGGCTTCACAGAATCAATAGAGAGAGAGAGAGAGAGAGAGAGAGAGAGAGAGAGAGAGAGAGAGAGATCGGTCTTATACTAAGAGAGGTTTGAGAAAATTTTCTAAAAATGGAAGAATGCAAGTCAGAGAAAACGGAAGGATAGAGAGAGAGAGAGAGAGAGAGAGAGAGAGAGAGAGAGAGAGAGAGAGAGAGAGAGAGAGAGAGAGAGAGATCCGGGCTTATATACTTAAAGAAGACTGAGAAGAATTTTCTAAAAATGGAAGAATGCAAGTCAGGGAGATATTTATATAATGTTTTATTAAAAAGAGAGAGAGAGAAGAGATGTTAATGCAGTTAATGTAAAACTTTATCTAATACATTGTAATGGTTGTTGATATAACAGATAATTATAATATAAAGGATAATTATGCACATTGCATTCCTTTTACTGTACCTCCGTTCGTATTCTCTTTCTTCCATCTTACTCTTCTCAACCCTCTCCTAACAATTGATTCATGGCGAAACTGTGGGATTTTCCTCCTGTTATGCATTTTAGTTCTTTTTACTGTTCAATTTCCCGTTCAGCGCTGAATGATCTCATAGGTCCCAGTGCTTGGCCTTTGGCCTAAATTCTGTATTCTGTATGTCGGATCGACAAAGGTCCTCTCTCTTCGAAAGCTTAGGTTGTCACAAAACAAAGGGTCAGGTGGCTCAGGGGAGACGAGTAGGGAAAGACAGGCCTATCAAATATCAAAGAAGAAGAAGTAGAACCAAACAAATGGAGGGAATAAAAAAAGACTTTAGATTGCTAAAAAATATAGGGATGAGAATAAGTACTTAATTTAAATAAAATAATTTTGGAATGAAGGAGCTATTATGTGAAGTTAAAAGCGCATAATCAAGGCCACCGAAAACAGATCTATCTTTGGGTGGTCTCGGTATAATGCTGTATGAGCCGTGTCCCATGAAGTTCTCTGCAGCCCGTGGTGGCCTGTGTTGTTGCGTTGCCAGAAGCACAAGCATGGCTAACTTTAACCTTAAATAAAATAAAAACTACTGAGGCTAGAGGGCAGTAATTTGGTATGTTTGATGACTGGAGGGTGGATGATCAACATACCAATTTGCAGCTCTCTAGCCTGAGTGGTTTTTAAGATTTGGAGGGTGGATGATCAACATACCAATTTGCAGCTCTCTAGCCTCAGCAGTTTTTAAGATTTGGAGGGTGGATGATCAACATACCAATTTGCAGCTCTCTAGCCTCAGTAGTTTTTAAGATTTGGAGGGTGGATAATCAACATACCAAGTGGATAATCAACATACCAATTTGCAGCTCTACCCTCAGTAGTTTTTTTTAAGATTTGAGGGCGGGCAGAATAAAGTGGGGACGGTCAGGCAGTAATTTTCTTTTCAGAAAAATAAAAATGACGAGAGATTTGAAGCAACTGGGATAGAAGAACGACCTGGGAAAAATATAGAGGAATTGGATGCAGAATAAAGAGGAGGAAACTGCGCCGTTTGGCGGTGCGCAGAAAAAAAAAAAAAGAAATAGAGGGAACAAAGTACCTGGAGCAGTAGGATGACAATCAGGGGAGGGAGAATATCAAGAAATATAAGAGACAGACATAGAGAGAGAGAGAGAAGGGGGAAATTGGAAAGCCTCTTCGACTCTCCAGAACACCTTGACAAATAAAGCGATATGGAAATGAAGGGAGATTTAGCGTTCGGATCTAACTGCAATTCTTTTGTAAGGTAATGAAAATCTCACCTGGAGACTTCCATCTCTTATCTATAATTTCTCTTTGGCTATTCTATTGGAATATTTATCACAGTCTGTACAAAGTTGAAATTCGCTCCTATAGCTACTGACTTTTGCCAATAGGTTATATATGCAGTTAGAAAGCTGGCCCTTCCTAACTTTCCAAAAGTATATTCCTCAATTCTCTCTACATGATTGAACCATCTCAGAAGCTCTCGTCCATCTTTCACCAAAGTGAAACTTTGTGCCGTCCATACGTATCATCTTATTATCTTTATTCCTTACCTGTCAATCATGAAAAAGACTGACAGGTTAGGTGCCCCAATATTTTGGGTATGGGAAATATAATGAGATTATTTTCAAGAAAATTCTATGGTTGATTTTTAAGATATGTCGTCGTTGATTTTTAAGATATGGCGTCCCGCTTTTTTTCAGGGAAAGGTCCCGATACTCGGTTGCATCTCGGGAACTGTTCCTATGCATTCTGTTCGTACAATGTTAAGACTCACATTATCCGACTAACTCAGGAATGACAACGCAAATATATATTTCTCTGATCGCTTTCCGATGAGCTTCATTACGAGTCAGCCGCCTGGTGGTAAAAGTCTTCAGTTAACATTTTGTGTGTTTTTTAGTCATGGCTAATGGAATCCAGCTGGAGTTTTTTTTGTCCTTTGTTAATGCTTACGTTGCGTGGATGAATTCTGTGATTCTTTCCCCTGGCAACTGGCGACCATATTTTCTTATATCAGTGGTTCTTGACCTTTTTCGGTGTGTACCCCTTTTAAGTCAGCAGTCAGTTCTCGCACCCCTGAATTGCTAAAATTAAACAAATCATAATGATAATTATTATTATCATTATTGTTAATTATTTATTTTATTTTATTTTCTATTTTATTAATATTTTCTGCAGGAAAAAATAACGTGCTTATATAAAAATATGTTTTGCTTTAATTATTCATCCTCGCACCCCTTAGGAAACGGCTTCGCACCCCCCAGTTTTTTTTAATAATAATAATAATAATAATAATAATAATAATAATAATAATAATAATAATAATAATAATAATAATAATTTGGAAATAACGATAAAAGGTTTAGTTGCTGCCCTTTGTCGTTTGAAAGGAGTTTTTTAATAATAAATAATAATAATAATGATAATAATAATAATAATATTTTGGAAATAACGATAAAAGGCTTAGCTGTTGCCTTTTGGCGTTTGAAAGGAGTTTTTGCACCTTTTCTCTCTTCCATTTTTCATTTTTATTTTCGTGGATTCTTCTCCACTCTCCCCTTCACAACAGATGTCGTCGGAAACGCTGTGTGAGTCCATTTCTTTATATGTATAGGAGAGAGAGAATGGAACTCAGATGAAAAGAAATGGAAGCAGCGTGTAAACAATTGGTTTTTGCAATCTAGTAAATAATTGTTTTCTGAAGGGCATTTCATTCTCTCATTCCATTTGGTTATTTTCAGTTATTGTTATTCTGCCTTTCGTTAATTTATTTTTTCTGACCATGTTTCTTCTGCACTGTATTTTAGTCTCTTATTCCATTCGTTATTTGTAGTTACTGCTTTTCGTTAATTATCTTTTTTCTTACCTTATATTTTCTGTCCAGCGTGTTTGCACAATCTTCTCATTCAACATTGATGACCAAACAACTGTCTTCTAGGAAAATGGACAATGGATTATTTTTTTTTTTTTGCCTTGAGTCTTCTTTACAATATATTTTTACTATCTTCTCATTCAGCATTGATGACCAAACAACTTTCTTCCAGAAAAATGGATACTAGATACAAGCCGAGTCCCTGCTGATATCAGTTTGTGCGCTTTCAATTAAAATGTGCCGTGGAAATTGAAAGCATAACACTATTGGAATTCCTGCTCTCACTTGCAACCTCACTCCTTCGGTTTTATTGTCCCAAACAATTGCATTTCCACCCTAGACGCAGACCAACGTGTGGCATTCTTCTCTCTTATTTAAGCAATATTTTAGCTGGATAGAAATGAACATCTTTGACACCTTTTGCCATTGCTGGTTTATTTATTGATTGTTTTTCCTTGGTTGTGCGTGAAGTAAATGCCTCAATACAAAGCAGTGGTTTTATAGGAAACAAGACACGGAAAAAGTGATTTAGTGTGTTGACATTTTTTATTCATCTTTTTTTGGGGGGTGGCCCCCCAAAAAAAACAGTAATTTAACGGGAAAAAGACAAGAAAAAAAAGTAATTCAGTAAGCTGACATTTTTTAATAATTTTTTTTTTGGGGGGGGGGCAAAGTTATGATTCTAGCAAAGTGATTCTATCAGTCAATCTAAGGTAAAATTCACTTACTTCTGATCTCCTCCTCCAAGAAAGTTTGATGTATTATTTTGATTTAAAAATTTGTAATTTATAAATATAATTAAAACGAACTGATTTTTATTGGAATTATGTTGAATTTAAGGATCCTTATATTCCCTGAAATTTTCACGTTCATAAAAAAACAGCGATTTAATGGAACTCGAATGTATTAAGACTCTCTCTCTCTCTCTCTCTCTCTCTCTCTCTCTCTCTCTCTCTCTCTCTCTCTCTCTCTCTCTCTCTCATCCCTTTACACTCGTGTCCAACCTTGCACCTAAGTGATGGAACATATATATCCCGAGACCACAGAATGATTTGAAAGATTGTGACATTTGCCGAACACACGGGCAGATACATTTATCAAGTATAATATCTTACGATCAAAATTTATTGTGAAAGTCAAGTGAATTCGACATTAAAACCTATTATACCTCTCGAAACATTATGATGATTTTCACCTAAATATTTCAAGAGGTCCTTCATAATTTTTCATATTTTTGGATGTTCTTGTGTTCGATTCCCTTCATGAAAAATTTAGAGGAATGTAGGAATGTGTCACGTACAATGTGCAAATGACATTCTGGCATTTCATCATCCGATTTGAAGATATTATTTTTGCCACAAGATTGCATCGCAACAATCATTAATTTTGTAACAGAATGAGGAAATGAAAAAAAAAGCTTCGTGTATTTGGTGACCTAATGGGCTATGAATTCCCTGTGCAGAAAAAAAATTCATATTTCAAACTATCTAAGTAATGGAACTGCAATGAATTATTTCACTTTTTCCCAGGAATTACTCTGCAGTGGGCAGATTCGGAATCCGGGAATGTTTGTTCGCATTTGTTCATTTGTCCCTTTATTTTAAAGGAAGGATATAGGCGCCATTTGTTCATTTGTCATCTTTCACGCCGTTTTGGGGTCAGTGCCCCTGACGTGGTACACTGTAGGCATTGCTTGAGGTTCTTTGCAGCGTGCCTTCGGCCCCTATAGCTGCAACCCCGTTCCTTCCTTTTACTGTACCTCCATTCATATTACCTTTCTTCCATCTCCTAACAATTATATCGTAGTGCAACTGCTTTGAGGTTTTCTTCCTGTTACACCTTTCAAACCTTCTTACTGCCAATTTCCATTTCATCGCTGGATGACCTCCTAGACGCCAGTGCTTGGCCTTTGCCCTAAATTCTATATTCAATTCGGTAGTGTCATCTACAAAAGGCTTATGGAAAGTAGGTTTAAAGAGCTCTGTAGATGACAGTATTTTGATCTTTGAACGAGAACATCTAGATAATAGTTTTCTATATGAAATAATATTGAATATGAAAGTATGAAATTTACTACAGATGGTAGTAAAGGGGAATTGGAGAATGGTTTCCTTCCCCCCACCCCACCCACAATCTAGTAGTGGCCTTCAAGAACCCTTAAAAGCGTGAAATCCCCATCACAATAATGTGGGAGGCTTCATTAAAGAGACGTTAAGTACCTTACGCCCGGCCTAATCTTAACAGTGCCTGATGCCTTGGCGCGGAGGGGGATTAATGTAATCGAAAAGGACCCAGTTGAGTTTGGGGGATTTTTTTAGTTTTGCTGGGATTATATATGTGTATATATAGGCTATATATATGTTATATATATGTATATATATATTTATATATATGTATATATATAATATATATATATATATTTTTATATTTATATATATACATATATCAATCGGCTTCCAACACGTCCCCCAAAACTAATCAAAGGTTACTCGTCAGAATCTCTCAGTATACCGCTAGGCAATATTATTCGCGTATAAACCTCTTTGGGTTTTGGGGGAGGGAATGTTTTCATGCTTTTAAAAGGTGAATAAGACCTTTTTCTTCCCGCCACAGTAAGATGTCTCCCTTATGGCTGGGAGGAAAATGGGTAATTTTCATTATCATCGCCTGTAATGAGTTCTCCCATGTGCCTTTAGCCGGTATAACGATCAGGTTTGCTCTGCACTGGTGGCGTTATTTTTCTGTTCCTCACTATCTACCCCCCCCCCCTTTCTTTTATTTGGTTTCTTGTGGTTATCTTTTCGCATGCATGTTCTCGTACACAGAGAGTCTTATTAATATATATCTATATGTATATGTATATATATTATACATATATAATTTTAATATAAAAATGCACTGGAAGTATATTTTAATGTGTTATTATGTATAACATTGTTAGAATTTTTCGACCTTTGTATATACATATATGTGTGTGTGTGTGTGATGGACTTGTTTCATTTGAATAAGGTTCATCTTCTGAATAATAATAATAATAATAATAATAATAATAATAATAATAATAATAATAATAATAATAATAATAATAATAATAATAATAATTCTGTGTTTCCAGTTGCCATCTCATGCTTCGTAATGAACACCGTAATATTCTTCGGAAACTTAAAGAATTTCAAGTCAGTGGCCCCTTTGATGGACTTGTTTCACTTGAATAGGGTTCATCTTCTGAATAATAATAATAATAATAATAATAATAATAATAATAATAATAATAATAATAATAATAATAATAATAATAAAACTTCAAGTCAATGGCCCCTTCGGTGGGCTTGTTCCATATGAATAGGGTTCATCTTCCGAATAATAATAATAATAATAATAATAATAATAATAATAATAATAATAATAATAATATGACTGACGCTTACGTACCCTGCACGGACATGGCGTACGAGAAGAGTGATAAAAGAGGCTGATATATATCAGAGCCATGCTCGAGGCTTTTATGGGCGCCATCTAATTTATGCCTCGGGATGAAATGATGGAACTTGCAGCGTAAAAATGTCCCTTATTCATCACGGCAGCCCCCCGGGGGAGTGGGCTAGGTGCTGGTGTTTTTGGGAGGGGGTGGTGGGGAGGGAGAGAGAGAGAGAAGGAGGTGGGAGAGAGAGGGATTTGGAGGTTTAGGAGATAGATGGAGGAAAAATTTGGTCAGGACGAAAATGTTTACCTAAAGTAAGAACGTAGGTAGGGGAGAGAGAGAGAGAGAGAGAGAGAGAGAGAGAGAGAGAGAGAGAGAGAGAGAGAGAGAGAGAGAGAGAGAGAGAAATTTGAAGCTTTAGGAGATAGATAGAAGGGAAAATTAGATAGAAGAATTTGTTTACCGAAAGTAAGAATGTAGAATGCTGAAAGAAGGAAGACAAGAAATAAAGAGAAAGATGAATAAGATATAAAAGGGAATATGGAAGACAAGGAGGATTATTTTTTTTGGGGGAAGGGGAGGAGGAGGAGGAGGAGGGAGGGAGGAGGAGGAGAAGGAGAAGGAGAAGGAGGAGGAGGAGACAATCTCGTAAATCTCTTCGTCTTAGAGAGATTTGTTTTCCTTCCAAAGCGGATGAAAGACAGGGAGGAAAAGAGGAAAACTAGTGTAAAGAGGAAAACTTGTAAAAGAGGAAAACTAGTAAGAGAGGAAAACTTGTAAAAGAGGAAAACTGGTAAAAGAGTAAAACTGGTAAAAGAGGAAAACTGGTGAAAGAGGAAAACTTGTAAAAGAGGAAAACTTGTAAAAGAGGAAAACTGGTGAAAACTTGTAAAAGAGGAAAACTTGTAAAAAAGGAATACTGGTGAAAACTTGTAAAAGAGGAAAACTTGTAAAAGAGGAAAACTGGTGAAAGAGGAAAACTGGTAAAAGAGTAAAACTGGTAAAAGAGGAAAACTTGTAAAAGAGGAAAACTGGTAAAAAAGTAAAACTGGTAAAAGAGGAAATGTCTGAACTTTCTTGTGAAGAGTTTGGTAGTTTAATGTACAAAAATTTACACACGCACACATATATGTGTGTGTATGTATGTACATATACATATATATATATATATATATGTATATATATACAGTATGTATAACTGAATCACGAAAATATGGACCGTGATGAATACATAAAGACAAAATCCACGAAGCACTCCATTGTTTCTCTTTCCTTCGTGGATTTTGTCTTTATTTATATATACAGTATACATTTATATATATACATATATATACAGATATATGTACACATACATATAACACAAGGTCTGAAGAAGCAAGAACTGTAGTATACTAAATAACCCTTTGACCAACTGCCACAGTAACTCTCCACTGCACTGTAGCGACATTTTCTCAGCTCATTCCACAGACGCCTTTTTATCAATATCCCCTAAGTGGGACCCCGTGAAGAAACTCTCCTCCCAGAGACCATTTGATGGTTATTACCAGATCGTTTGTGGTAGAGAAGATTGCCAAAGTTTAAACTAGGAATTGGCTCCTTCCCACTGTTGTGGAGAGGCCGAAGGCATTGGGATGGAAGCTGGTGGGTCAGTGCCGCGGTTCTCGAAGATTTTGGTGGGTCCTGTTGCTTCTTCCTGGCGTTTTTATTATCATTTTCATTCTGTCACTGTTATCTTTTGATTGTGGCTTTGCAGGTCAGTTCTAACTAGTGTAGAGTTTGTGATATATATATATATATATATATATATATATATATATATATATATATATATATATATATATATATATATATATATCACTACACCAAGCGTCGAGATATTTATGTATAATGTATACACACACACACACACACAGTGACTCTCCTACCCGTCAAGAACTGGGATGAGAGAAAGTGACAGCCACACTTTCGAAACTGGAGACACGTCTGGACATTTCCGAAAGTAATAGTTTCGAAAGTACTTGCTGAGCAAGTGAAATGTCACCAGATTTTGTGGGACTCAGCTTCCTGTTATTTAAACCTGTCTGTCCCTCGCAGGAGTTGTTCGGAGAACTACATATGTATATACAAAAGCTCCCGTGACAGCCATCGGTAAAAGTTTTAATGAGAAACCCTCTCTCTCTCTCTCTCTCTCTCTCTCTCTCTCTCTCTCTCTCTCTCTCTCTCTGTCCAGATAAGGATTAATTTTTATTTGATGAACGTAAATAATATATTTTAATATATGTTTTATATATAATTAAGGTTCTTGCAGCGTCCCTTCGGCACTCCTAGCTGCTAAACCCCTTTCATTCCTTTTACTGGACCTCCATTGATATTCGCTTTCTTTCGTCCCACTTTCCACCCTCTCCCAACAAAGGTTTTCCTCATTTTACACCTTTCAAACCTTTCTACTCTCAATTTTCCCTTCAGTGCTGAATGACCTCACATCATAGGTCCCAGCGCTTGGCCTTTGGCCAAAATTCTGTATTTCATTCCGTCAACACAAATTCCACAGATCCATCAAATGCATTCCTGGGCACTCGCTTAGCATGTCGTCTGCCATGCGTGTGCCAATCAGGGCCAGGAGAGACAAGGTCTACCCAATTGGGTTGAGTTGCAGCCTCCCACCTTGGGTACCAGTACGTAGGCGATGACGTATCTCAGAGGTATACCTGCTCATTACGGCAATTCATTGCTGACGTAATAAGGAGGTATATAAAGCTCCGCCCACATGGGGGATTTTGGGGGGAAGTGACCAGATCTTATCCTTCTCTTGGCCTTGGTACCAATGTCGTCCATACCAAAATTGGGGAACGTTTATTGTATTGAAAATCTGAAGGCCATCATTCAGTTATACGTCAGGCGAAAACCCACAGAAAGGGAAACTGTAGGAGGCGAAGAAAGGGGAAAGCACAAAAGAGAAAGGGAATGACGAATGTTGGGGGAGAAAGGTGACGTATGGGAGAAAGATGACACGCGGAAGAAAAATCGCTAAAGTTTCGCGGCGAATGTCGTTCGGGAATCAAAAATCGCCATTTAAGGAGTCGGTCTGTCATCCACCCCGGTTGATTTATTGGGCTGAATGATAATATTTCGAGATGTGGGAGTGAATCTCTTGATTCTGTTTATTTATTTATTTTTGTTTTGGATTTTTCTTTTTATTTATCTTTGTCTATTTGTTAGGGAATTTGATTCACTTTGGTTTTACCTTACTGGTAAATATTTGATCTTTTTTTTAATATAAATTATATTTAATCTATCGATCTATCTATCATATATATATATATATATATATATATATATATATGTATTATATATATATATATATATATATATATATATTATATATATATATATATATATATATATATATATATATATATATATATATATATTTATATATATATATATATATATATATATATATATATATATATACATTATATATATATATATATATATATATATATATATATATATATATATATATATATATATATATATATATATATATATATATATATATATATAATATGCAATAGAAAAGTCTAGAAAAGGGGAGAGAGAGAGAGAGAGAGAGAGAGAGAGAGAGAGAGAGAGAGAGAGAGAGAGAAGTCGACCACCTTTCAGATATTCGAAAGTCATTGTCTAAAGTTTTAAGCCTTAACAAGTAATACAATTTATTTATATAAATGTAGATATATATTTTTTTTAATGAACAACAAAATTTACGCTTCCTGTGCTGATTGGGATAAATCCTAAAGCTTCCAAAAAAAAAAAAATTTTTTTTTCTCTGAACCTTCTCAAAACAATCGTAGGCCTAAAGCATTCCCACTCGGAAGTAATTGTATTTAAGTTTTCCGGTCCTTCGAGACCTGAAAAAAAAAAAATATATATGCCTTTCCCGACTACAGTATACACTGTTAAGCCTAAAGAGAAGCGGGAATGAAGTCTACTGTGAATTAGGATTCAAGGGGAGAGGCCAAGTTCAAACCCCTAATAGTTTTTACTATGCCGTTTTACATAATACGAAAGAATTAGGAAACAAACTAAGAACAGTGAAATAAATTATAACGTACTTTTAAAAGCATTTTTTTTTTCATACAAATATTAAAATCACGAGCTTGATGGCGCGCGCTACGCTGCGCTGGAACCCAGCGTTTCCCCGTCACTCGTCTCCCTTACTCTCCCGATCCGCTACTTACTCCGCCCCTTACCCGGGGCGGGCAAACAGGAAAGATCCACTCGGCTTTTATTATCATTACCAGTAATTAGTTAGATATCGTTTCCAGCAAGAATTGGTTTTCAGAAACCCTAAAAGATTAGAAGTTGTTTAGTTATCATATCAGTACTCAGTACAGTAATCAGTAATTTATTGTATTGATCTCAATCTAAAGTCGTTTGAGAAGTTCATAAACATTTTACAAAGGGAAGTGATTAAAATAAATAGAATATGTCATCCATAATAAGATAAAGAACGAAGCTGCAGCGTGGAAACGCGGTTTGTTTCATAGAAGTGTTTGATGTTGAACTGGTGACCGTTCATTTGGCAAAGTTTGCTTAGTAAATACGAAGTTACATGCGGGCCATCAACTTCGCTGTCGGAAAATAATTCCTTCAGTTTTTGGTATAAATTTTAAAGTCCACATTGTATTCAGTCCTATGTTCTTCCAGGAAATTAATATGATTTTTAGTTTTCTGTAAAAGAAAGCTATTTGAGATGGCTTTGTTTGTCCGTGCGCACTTTTTTCTGTCCACACTTTTTCTGTCCGCCCTCAGATCTTAAAAACTACTACTAATGATAGTAATAGTTTTAGTTGTCTAGATTTTGATTGGTGAAAGTCATACGCTGAATTAGCTAGGATATTGAAGAGTTAATAATAATAATAATAATAATAATAATATTAATACTAATAATAATAATGTACCTAAACTCTTGCATACAAGCAATCGCTTCCTTTATCATTGCATGCAGGAAAATGCTACACTCTGCAACTGAGTCTCGCATTCCTTCGTAAAATTCCAGAACATTAGAGGAATTCCGGAAAGAACATTCCAGGATTCCAGAATATTCTTTCCAGGGAATCCCACGCGTCTAGTAATATTTTGTGGCACCTTTCTCGGTGTTCATATCGCTACTGGGAATTTGAACCTTACTAATTTCCAGTAATTTGGGTATCTGGTCGAGTTCTCTGGTAGAAGTGGCTTCGATTATTATTTTATTATTTTTTCTTTTATGTTCCACAGTTTCTACTTTGGGGTCTTTAGAGAAATTTGAGTTTCTGGCCTTGGTGAGATATTCCACACGGTAGTTCCTTTTTCCGTATGTTATTTATATGTGTATATATATATATATTATTGTCATAATAAATCCGAAATATATTTTACAAACTAAAAAAAGGGTGAGATGTATCACAAAGTTATTTATATGTGTATAAAATATATCATATATATATATATATATATATATATATATATATATATATATATATATATATATATATATATATATATATATATATATATATATATTCCCCTATATACTATTTCACATACATACGAACATCTGAAGTATAATATTCCCAGAGTGATAAGTTCACTGCATTCATTCCTGCTCCATTTGAATAAAATTCATCCACGAGAAGAAAATAAAACGATTTATTTTCCACTCGCCGAATCTGGCAACCGCTCGAAACTGATGCTATCAAAACACAATTTTCATTTTCCAGATCACTGGTCTCGAAACGGCTATAAATTCATCAGCCAGGTGAAAAGAATCTCGTCCGATTTATTATGCACGTATTTAAAATATTATCAGGTCAGTCGATTTAGAAAAATGACACCCTTCAACCTTCAAAACATTTGGTCGAATTTGATTCGAAATATATGGCTGTACAGGGCTTTAAAAATTTAAGTGTTAGGATGATTCATTGGACAAAAAGCCCCGTGGGGGCCACTGTAGAAGTTACTTAAGGTTCTTTGCAGCCTTGTAGCCTCATTAGTTTTTATTTTATTTAAGATTAAAGTTAGCCATAATCGTGAGAGTCTTGCAACTATATAGGTGACAACAACATAGGCCACCACTGGGGACCGTGGGTGAGAGTTTCATGGTCCGCGGTTGAGATTTTCATGGGCCGCGGCTGAGACTTTCATACACCATTATAAGCTAGCCATAATCGTACGTCTGGTAACGATATAGGTGCCAAAACACAGGCCACCCCTGGGGGGCCGTGGGTGAGAGTTTCATGGGCCGCGGTTGAGATTTTCATGGACCGCGGTTGAGAGTTTCATACAGCATTATAAGCCGTACAGAAAACTCGATTGCACCGAAGAAAATTCGGCGCATTTTTTACTTGTTCACTTTTTTCGTTGGCATTTTGCAGAGAATTTTCTGAGGGTAAAGCTTCTTTGGCGCGGCCTGAATCTCCTGCAATTTTACCATTTCTGTTTTATACAGGTGTTCCTGGTGGTGACGTGAGAGAGAGAGAGAGGGCGAGAGGAGGAGGAGGAGGAGAACTGGAAAAGACTGCGCGAGATTATTTGTGAGTAAAAGGAAATTCAGTTCATGCCTGCATGTTTTTATATGTGCTGTGTTTTGTCGAGAAATGTTCCGTTAGCTGTCATGCTGCCTTGTAATAGTCAAATGCCTTTTTTTTTATTTGGGTTCACACACACACACTCACTATTATTAATACATTCATGATGCATATGTATATATATATGTATATTAACACATTCATGGTATATATATACTGTATATATATATATATATATATATATATATATATATATATATATATATATATATATATATATATATATATATATATATATATATATATATATATATATATATATATATATATATATATATATATGTGTTTATATATATACAGAATTATATATATACATACACATATACAAAAATATACGTATAAACAAAAATATAATCAATAATTTGTCTTTTCCCAAAACCAATCCACAGCAATATTCAGTAGCAAGTTCCCTTGCCACATGTAGTATTTTACAGCCATTCTCGCTATTATTTGTATCTCACATCAACCAGTTCATAATCCTTTGAAGACTGGTGTGGGGTTGAGTGGGTTTGCCTTCAGGGGTTGGTGGGGTTTCAAAGGTCAGAGAGGACGCCAATCGGCCTCCTCTTCAATTGTTGACGAGACACGAAGATGCAGAGGAGAAATTTCGGCTCGTTCTTTATATTCTCGGCGGAAAGTGAACCTTAAAATTTCTCTGCTGTCGTCCAGATTCACTTGACTTATTCTTCAGCCGAGGGGAGGAGGGAACGAGGCCAGTGTTGCACTAGCTTTGCAAAGCGTGCCGTGCAGATTGTCAGTGATTCTGTGTCGACTTCTTTTCTGACTTGTTATATGTGTGTGTGTGTGTGTATGTATATATATATATATATATATATATATATATATATATATATATATATATATATATATATATATATATATATATATATATATATATATATATATATATATATATATATATATGTATATATATATATGTATATATATATATATTATATATACATATGTATAAATTTATATATGTATATACATACACATATATGTACAGTATATATATTCATATCCTGTTCATCTTCGAGATCTCCCGGAGAAACCGAAAGAAAAAGGCGAGAAAAAATCCGTGGGGTCAGAAAAAAAAAAGAGCGAATATGGAAATTGGTGCAGGATGAAGAATCTTCGAAGGGCGCAGTGGAGAAGCCCTTGGAAATATTTTTCTCCATCGGGCGGTAACCCCGTCGAATCCTCCCTGTGAATATTTTTGGAACCGTTGATTGAAGCCTTTTGGGAATCTTGATCAAATGCCGTAAAGTCTCCTAAAAGGTCTCTCTCTCTCTCTCTCTCTCTCTCTCTCTCTCTCTCTCTCTCTCTCTCTCTCTCTCTCTCTCTCTCTCTCTCTCTCTCTTTGCTCATGTTGGCTGGTGGTCAAAGATCTTTATATTTTTACTTATTCCATTTTTCTTTTCCCTTTTTCACTTGATTAAGGTCTCTGTGTTTTGATATTTTACTGAAATTTATTATTTATTTATTAATATGTTAATTTATCTGGTTTTCTAATAGCTTGTATTCCCCATTACTCTTCTGTCTATTCTTTCGAATGAACACTATAATATGATTTGGGAGCTTGAATTCTGCCAGTGGCCCTCTGGTGGGCTTGTTCCATACATGAATAAGGTTCGTGTTTAAATAATAATAATAATAATGTTAATACATAATAATAATAATAATAATAATAATAATAAATGTAATTGGTGCTGACAATTATTTTTATCTTTTACCGTTGGCTTTCATGTCGCATTGATAAAAAAATACCAAGTTAAATATAAGAAGAATGCATTTACTGTATATTAATATGAATTCAGTTAGAATCCATTAAGCCATCAAACACATAGGCTTCTGTATCTAAAATTACACTTTACTGCGTGAAATATCTAGAAGTAAGTTGATCTTCGCAGCCAAACACACTTTCATACAGCAACTGAGTAATCACCGCATTTTAAGATGGGAAAGCCAGTTTCTTCCTTTAAAATAAACTGTTTAAGATATATTTCTTATACTACTATCCAAGGCCAAGAGAGACAACCACCAATTAGGTGGAGTCTGCAGCTCTACCTGGGGTAATCTACGTAGGCGATGACATTTATCTTTTGAGGTATACCTGCTCATTACGGCAGTTCACCTGCTGACGCAGTAAGGAGGTAAACTAAGCCTCCTCCACTGCTCCTCTTCCTCCTCCTCCTCCTCCTCCTCCCTCCTCCTCCTCCCCTCTCCTCCCTCCCTCCTCCTCCTCCTCCTCCTCCTCCTCTCTGGAAATCACAATCCTCTCTGGACAAGCCTGTCTCCATGAATATTCTCCCATTGAATATTCCCCTCGGATGGAATATTCACGTTTCTCTCCCAAAAGCCGCAGTTCATCGTGAATATTCTCATCCATTAGGAAATGCCTCTGATGGACTCGGGAATATTCCTCTCTTATTTGGTATCTGCGATGATTTTGGTTTTCTCTGTTCAATTAAAATGTTTATTTCCATTTGATGTCCATTTCTCCATTCGCCTATCCCCCGTGGACCTCACGTGGTGTGCTGTGGGCATTACTATGAATGGTGTTTGCAGCGTTCATTCGGCTCCTAACAGCCACCCAGTTATTAGCCCTTTACTTGACCACCATTTCGCTTCCTTTCTTCCACCTAGCTGTCCAGCTTCTCAAACCACAGCTTCTTAGTGCAACTGTGGGGTTTTCTCCTGTCCGCCCTCAGATCTTAAAAACTTTTGAGGCTAGAGGGCTGCAAATTGGTATGTTGATCATCCATCTTCCAATCATCAAACATAGAAAATTGCAGCCCTGTAGCCTCAGTAGTTTTTATTTTATTTAAGATTAAAGTTAGCCATAGTCGTGCTTCTGGCAACTGTATAGGGCAGGCCACCACCGTGCCGTGGTTAAAGATTCATGGGCCGCGGTTCAAAATAGATCTATTTAAGGTGGCCTTGATTATATGCTGTACAGAAAACTCGATTGCGCCGAAGAAACTCTTCTTCCTGAATATATCTTTGCATGTTGTATATCTATTATTATTATTGTTATTATTATTATTATTATTATTATTATTATTATTATTATTATTATTATTATAATTCAGTAGATGAAACCCATTCATATGGAAACAGGCCCCCAAAGGAAGTATTATTTTAAAAAAATGAATCGGTAAATAGATGAATAGATAAAAACGTGTTATATACACGACCCATTAGTAACCCAGCATATTCCCTTGCCACAGAAAATCCTATCCTCCAAGATAGGATATCCTGAATATCCTCCTTACGCCTGGGCGTCTCTGTACCTCTCCCTCGGAATAGCATCCTTCCCTGCCTCGCCATAGCTGTCAGCTCGCCATTATCCTCACCTCCGTCTTTGGGAGAAACCTTATCTGTCTCGTAATCCAAATGAGAAAAGGTCGGCTTAGGGAGATCGGGCCGGTAGGGATTATAGGGACTGGGAGGGATTGTAGGGACTGGGAGGGATTACTAGGGACTGGGAGAAGGAAGTATTTAGACAGAGGGAACCAATAGCTTCGCCCGCTTTCCTTATTGCGTTATGGATCCTGTTTCCTTCCTTTGCACGTTTCCATTAAGGATTAATTAGTTTTGACTGAGCCCTCTCTCTCTCTCTCTCTCTGTCTCTCTCTCTCTCTCTCTCTCTCTCTCTGCTTTGTTCTGTTATAGATCCTGTTTATTTCTTTTGGCTTATTTTCATTTTGAATTAATTCTTTACAGACTCTCTCTCTCTCTCTCTCTCTCTCTCTCTCTCTCTCTCTCTGCTTTGCTTGTTCTGTTATTGATCCTATTTATTTCTTGCGCATATTTTCATTCAGAATTCATTACTCTTCTAGACCAGTGATCAGTTACTGCCGCAGTGTTATTAAGGTTCACATGGTGTGAAAGATTGAAATCCAACTTCTTTGAAGCTTAAAGAATTTTGTCAGTCTTTGGTGCTTGTTCCACATGAATAGGTTCCATCTACCTAAATAATAATAATAATAATAATAATAGTAACTTATCACGGGAAATCGCAATCCGGTGGGAACTGCATTTTTCAAACCAGACAGGTTTGGAACCGGAGTAAATAGATCAGACGCGTCTCAAGGGAACTGGCAAGCCCAGAAGCTTGTCTGGAAAAACATTCCAAGGTGTTCACTTCTCCAAACAGCAATTGCAACTTTGAAGTTTGTCCTTGGCAGACGGTTTGCGATGTATCAGGGGAGAGTGTTCTTTGCTTTTATTTGGAATTTAACTGAAGTTATTTAAAACATGAATGCATTCGTCTTGTGAAGTGAAAGGAATTAAGCTTAACTTTGTATTTTTTTTAGTTTTCTGTAAAAACTATTGTGCCGGCTTTGTCCATCCGTTTGCGCTTTTCTGTCCGCCTTCAAATCTTAAAAACTACTGAGGCTAGAGGGCTGCAAATTGTTATGTTGATCATCCACCCACCAATCATCAAACATACCAAATTGCAGCCCTCTAGCCTCAGTAGTTTTCGTTATTTTATTTAAGGTTAGAGTTAGCCATGATCGTGCTTCTGGCAACGATGATAGGCCACCACCTGGCCGTGGTTAGAGATTCATGGACCGCGGCTCATACAGCATTATACCGAAACCACCGAAAGATAGATCTATTTTCGGTGGTCTTGACTATATGCTGAACAGAAAACTCGATTGCGCCGAAGAAACTCCGGCGCATTTTTTGCCTTTTTTTTTTTTTTTTTTACTACGTGTCTGGTTTATTAAGTTACTGATTAAACATTCGAGCGTAACATAATTAATATCTGTGCTGACTTGCTAATCTGATAACGGCGGTCAGCAATCAGTAAAATTTGAGCAGTCAAACAAAAAATTATGAAGCTTTTAATTCCATTATTGGATTTCCTTCTCTCGTTTTTGTACATTCAAATTCAGATATCGAAAAATATTGAAATTGTAGATATTTTTTGTAGCGTATACCTTTGATTTTTCTGTTATTGTGGCGTTCTCGCTATTAAAAAACGAAGCGAGGTATTTATTTTTATACATGCAGACCCTTCCCCCACTCAGAAGAGAATAAAAATAAAAATGCAAAAATAGAAATTTCTACCCGTTTCATTTTACTGAAACCTTACGCTGAAGTTCAGGTTTCCCTTGGACTCGTTAATCAATGCTTTCAGATGCAAAAGGTCTGAAATCCTAATTCTCGTCTGCAGAAGAAGGCAAAATTTTCTCTCTCAAAATGAATAAAAATAGAAATATAGAAATAGAAATTTCAACGTACATCAATGCTTTCAGATGCAAAAGCTCTGAAATCCTGATTCTCGCGCCGAGAAGAGCGCAAGATTTTCTCTCTCAAAATGAATAAAAATAGAAATATAAAATAGAAATTTCAACCAGTTGCATTTTACTGAATCCCTCTACCCTGAAGTTCAGATTTCTCTTGGACTCGTTCATCAATACTTTCAGATGCAAAAGCTCTGAAATCCTGATTCTCGCGTCGAGAAGAGCGCAAGATTTTACCTCCCAAAAAAAGAATAAAAATATAAAAATAGAAATTTCAAACTGTTTCATGTTATTGAAAACCTGAAGTTCAGGCTTCTTTGATACGTACATCAATACCTCTTCAGAGCAAAAGCTCTGAAGTCGATTCTCGCGTCGAGAAGAGCGCAAGATTTTACCTCCCAAAAAAAGAATAAAAACATAAAAATAGAAATTTCAAACCATTTCATGTTATTGAAACCTTACCCTGAAGTTCAGGCTTCGCTTGGATACATACATCAATACTCTCAGATGCAAAAGCTCTGAAATCCTGATTCTCGCGTCGAGAAGAGCGCAAAAGATTCCTCGTCTGGAGAAGTGCTCAAGATTTTCCCAGACCCCAGCCAGCCACCAGGAGTCAGAAGGGCCTCTTGATATTGCCACACACTAAGTCGTAAAAACCTCGCCTCTCGCTGCGCACTTTACTAATGAACTTTTGTCAAGGACATGTCTCCCCCCCCCACAAACCCTCGCGTTTTTAACAGGCAATAGTCTTCGTCGCGCGCTGATCATAAAATGCAGGAGATTAACTTGACGTAGGAAACAGGGGCGTCCTCTTACCCGGAAAGCGTGCCGGGTCGTTCTAATTCATTTCGACTCCTTGGGTTCAAGGATCTTGTTTATTACGACGATGAGAGAAAATTCCTGACAGGAATGAGCGTTGTTTTTTTTTTTGGGGTGGGGGGGGCGGTGATTTCTTTCAGCGTTGGAGGTCGAGGGTACGTGTGTCATAATCCCACATTTTTTTTATATTAATGACGATATATCCACATACACGAGTAACCTTTTTTGAATTATTATTATTATTATTATTATTATTATTATTATTATTATTATTATTATTATTATTATTATTATATCGAGGGCACGTATGCCATCATGCCACTTTTTTTATTTTTTATTATTTATTATTAGTGCGAGATATCCACACAGAAGAGTGAAATTTTTGAATAATTGTGATTTGAATTATTATTATTATTATTATTATTATTATTATTATTATTATTATTATTATTATTATTATTATTATTATTATATTATCGAGGGCACGTGGTGCCATCATGCCACATTTTTTTTATATTTTTTTATATTAATGGCGAGATATCCACATAGATGAGTAAACTTTTTTTTGAATTATTGTTATTATTATTATTATTATTATTATTATTATTATTATTATTATATTATTATTATTATTATTCAGAAAATGAACCCTATTCATATGGAACAAGCCCACCACAGGGGCCATTGACTTGAACTGCAAAGCTTCCAAATTTGATCATGCGGAAATATGTTTGAGGATCAAATTGGCAGATGATATTTTATATAAGAGACAAATGTATTTGAGCAATGATTTCCTTAAAAACATTTTTTTTTGTTTAAATGTATCCAAGGCCTTTTCCTGTCGTTTTAACTCAGTGTCAGCACAGCCCTAAAATGGAAGCCTGCCGTATCTGCAAAAATACAAAACTAAGAAAAATTGTAGATACTGCAGTTTTTCCTTGCCTTACTACTGATTTTGCAGATACTGCAAATGGGACCCCCTAAATACTCGTGGAAAGCACTGAAGAATCATTCTGAAACTGCAGTGACTTGTGTATTAGTGTTTCACGAGCCCAATAGGCGGCGTATTTCAATTTCGAAAATTGTGCAGATACTGCAGTTTTCCATTTTAGGGCAGAGCAGCCCTGGTAGTGGGATGCCAGATGGATTACAGTTAATGGATCGATCTATTAGACATTCATTACTATTTTTTTTTACCCCTTTCCTTCCTTTTACTGTACCTCCTTTCATATTCTCTTTCTTCCATCTTACTTTCCTGACGATTGATTCATAGTGCAACTGCTTTGAGGTTTTCCTCCTGTTACGCCTTTCAGACCTTCTACTGTCAATTTCCCTTTCAGCGCTGATTGACCTCATATGTCCCAGTGCTTGGCCTTTGACCTAAATTCTATATTCAGTTCAATTCAAGATGCTGGAAGAGATTACTGTCATAATAAAGTTTCGATTAAAAAAAAGAAGCCCTTTGAGGAATCTAATCTGTTCAGTGGATACTTGCCGGATGGTGAAATCACGCGGCAGTTGATTTACTGAGAAATTTCATTCTGTACAGATCGAAAATAAGGGAAATTCATATCTTTCCCAGAATTTATATATTATCAATAGAGCATCCTCATTAAAAAAAAAAAAAAATTTTAATCAGGCTTCCTTTCAAATATCTTTTCTGTAAGGATCAAGTGACGAATTATTAGAATCCATAATTACCTGCTGATCAAAAGAAAATAGAAATAAAAAAATAAAATAAGCTCAAATTGCAAAAGGGCTCCGATGCACGAGGATTAAAAATGTGTGATGTTCTGGGAAAAATCAGGAAATAAAAAAACTTGTTATTGGAGCAGCTCCATGTTTCTCTCTCTCTCTCTCTCTCTCTCTCTCTCTCTGTTTGACCTTTTAGATGAAAAAGAATAAAGGATTTGTGTTGCAATATTCGGAGAGTCTGTCTCTTGCAATATCCAAGTACCGGTAGCTATGCATACGTGACATTTGACGTAAGCAGGTCTTAAGAATGATTATTTGAAATGTGTGGGAATTATGTTTTCATATTGATTTTTTAAACGGTTTCAGAAGGAAAATATCAGTGCAGAAATTGAGTAATGTGTATAAATTTATATTCTGCGTTTCATCATCTGAATTACGGAATAAATGCACAGTTGTTCGTCTTTTTCTTCTTGTTCTGCGTCTGACTTTGTGCAACTCTGTCGTAAAAGGGAAGACCGCGATATCTGCAAAAATACAAAACTGAGAAAAAAAATGGTAGATACTGCAGTTCTCCCTTGCCTTACTACTGATTTTGCAGACACTGCAAACGGGACTCCCTAATAAAGCATTGAAAGAATCATTCTGAAACTGCAGTAGGTGGGTTATCTCAATTTCGAAAATTTTGCAGATGCTGCAATTTTCCTTGCTCTTACTACTGATTTTGCAGATACTGCAAACGGGACCCCAAATAAACATTGAGAATCATCTGAAACCGCTGTAACTTGTGTATTAGCGTTTCACTTGATCTCCACTTAGATGGAATATCTCAATTCGAAAATTTTGCAGATACTGCAGTTTTCCTTGTTTACTACTGATTTTGCAAGGTACCGCAAATGGGATTACCTAAAATGAAGCACTGAAGAATCATTCTGAAACTGCGGTAACTTGTGTATTATCGTTTCATGAGCCCGATAGATGGAATATCTCAATTTCGAAAATTTTTCAGATACTGCAGTTTTCCATTTTTTGGGCAGAATTGGTCCCCGAGGCTTGACCAGTTCACCAACAGACTGAACAGGAGACTCCCAGTGTTCTGTTCTCCAGTGCCTGATTCCTGAGCTTTCCTCATTGATATTCTTTTCCAGATCTTTTTTATTCCTTTACCGTTATCCTTTAAATCTATATAACAGCACAGCAAGTGGTTTCAGCTTCCATTCTCAATTTCTTTTTATATTTTAGGATTCCTGTTACGGTTTCCTGACTGTAGAATCTTGCTCTGGGGAGTCGCCACCAAATTCTTTTATTAAACCCCATTAGCAGTTCTGGCTTTTCATCCGAATGCTCTTCTTACCTAGAAAAGCATCTTCCCTTGAAAGTTAATTAACTAGAAAAAGCATCGTCACTTGCAATTTAATTAGCCAGAAAGACATCGTCACTTGCAAGATAGTTAGCTGGTACCAGAAAGGAGTTTCCAGAACTTGGGAGGATCTGAATCTCTGACTAAACTTTATATATATATATATATATATATATATATATATATATATATATATATATATATATATATATATATATATATATTATTTATATATATATATATATATATATATGTAATATAATATAATATAATATAATTAGAAGAGATGACATTTACCTTTAAACAAAATGATTTTTGTGTGAGTATTTTTATTTATTTTATCATTTCACATGACACATACTTTTAGATTTAAATGGCTGATGTGTCATTGTGCTTGATTTTGGGTATGTTCCCTTTATGTAATATATGAATGTGTACATGTACACGTTTGCGTTCGCTTTACGTCATTCAAGTGTCAATAGAACTGTTTCAGCTCGTGGAAATATTCTCTTCCTGCGCAGCAAACAAAAAGTGAGAAGAATCCTGTAATTGGTTTCAAGAATCAGCAAATAAAAGAGTATTCCTAAGATTACAGTGTAAATGTTTTCAGTATAAATGCTGGCACGTGTCGTTTGTCACAGCATATGTAAGTGGAAAGAGAGAGCTTGTAAATACAGGTGTCTGTTTTTGGACTAACATCAAAGATCCGACGTAAAACTGAAATGAGAAAAACATGCGTTGGGTCTGGAGAGAGAGAGAGGAAAAAAAAAAGATTATCCTCTGCAACAAATAAAACGCGACACAAAGAGAGAGAGAGAGAGAGAGAGAGAGAGAGAGAGAGAGAGAGAGAGAGAGAGAGAGAGAGAGAGAGAGAGAATTTTTATAAGCAGGGCCGAGTTGGCTAAAAATTTGGGAATAGGGTTCATTCAGAAAAACAATTTTAGTAAATCTATCAAAAATAATTTTGGCCAAACGTAAGGAGAGAGAGAGAGAGAGAGAGAGAGAGAGAGAGAGAGAGAGAGAGAGAGAGAGAGAGAATTTTTATAAGCAGGGCTGAGTTGGCTAAAACTTATAAACAAGGCTGCATTCAAATAAATAGTTTCACCACAGTCCAAGAATAAAAGGATAAAAAGGAGAGAGAGAGAGAGAGAGAGAGAGTTTTCTTTGATCGTAGTTTGGAGCCTCTGGCGATCTTTTTTATTATCAGGGATCTCTCTGTCTTTGCTAGCAGTAAAAGCTTAAAACTTTTTCCCCTTTCTCTGGGGGAAAGGAAATGAAGAACGGAAGTTCCATTAGGAAAAACAAACTTCAGGATATGTAAAGTGAATTCCAATAACCTACTTATATGCATAGCATAAAAAGATTTGGGAATGTATATGTCAAAAAGAAAGTTTTCCGTTGTTTGAGGTGGTGGTTTTCGTTCCCATTGGCATACTTTTGTTATTACATTCTTTTGTTTAACTTGGCTTCGGCATCTGTGTGTCTGTCCTCAAATCTTGTAAGTCAATTTTCGACTGTTCCCTTTGTCCGTCGGACTTGTAATTGTGCGTGGTTACTCAGTCCCGATGACAGTACAACCTTACATGATCAGTAGGTCAGCAGTGACCTCTAGTGACCCTACAGTGATCTCACCCAGTATCTCAGGATTTGTATGGAAACTCTTCGGATTTTTCACAACTTCTTTGACTCGGTAAATAATTCTACGGGTTTTTCAAACCTTCTTTGGCTCGACAGGATGTCAATTTCGTGAGTTACAATCATGAAACGGTTAGTTTCTGTCAAAATTAAAAAATATAAAATAAAAAATATAACATTTTTAAGACACGCTTTTATTAATATGCACTAAAAAGTGACAGATAAATGTTTTGTAACATTACCAGGATTATTTGATATCTCCCCATGTCCACAGGTGGGTATGGGGCCAAACATGGAGGGGAAATGCATATGAAGAAATAATGAATATATATATATATATATATATATATATATATATATATATATATATATATATATATATATATATATATAATTTCTTTTCTTGTAGCATTTCTTTCATGTTTGAAGTCTACGCTTTGATTTTTGTAGACATGATTAATCGTAAGGAAAATCCTGTGTGTCTCCAAAGATCTATTTGTCATTTTTTAGTGCATTTTGATAAAAGCATGTTTAAAAAAATTTATTTTTATTTTTTTTTTCCCCTTCAAATAAGGGTACATAGGGTTGCCCCTCCCCTTCGGCCCACGTGTGAAAAAATGGTTTATAAAGCAATTAAGCACTCCCGTAGCAATCACAATGGCTTTACTCAATAGTTCATAAAGCAATCAGGCACTTCGATAGCAATCAGAATTCTTTAACCTTCAAACAACATCGACTCACAAATGGAGGATTGTTGTAGGACATGGAAGACTTTTTATATGGACATTTATACCTCGAAATTAACCAGTGAATACGGAAATATTAATTTGATCAAAGACCAAATCTTGGCTTATTTTTAGTCGTCTGTAAAGAAAATTATTGCGCCAGCTTTGTCTCGCCTGTCCGCACTTTTCTGGCCGCTCAGATCTTTAACTATTGAGGTTAGAGGGCTGCAAATTGCGGCGTTGATCATCCACCCTCCAGTCATCACACACATACCAAAATTGCAGCCCTCTAGCCTCAGTAGTTTTTATTTTTATTTAAGGTTGTGTTAGTCATAATCGTGCTTCTGGCAACGATAGAGGAAAGGCCACCACCGGCCCGTGGTAAAAGTTTCGTGGGCCGCGGCTCATACAGCATTATACCTAGGCCGCCGGTGGCCTTGATTATATATACGATGTACAGAAAACTCTATTGCGCTGAAGAAAGTTTGGCGCATTTTTTACTTGTTTATATTGTGGGCGTACCCTGCAGTACAATTATTTCTGTAAGTCTGAATTTATTAATCAAAATTAAAAATAAAATACCACAAACAGAAAACCAGTTAGCAATTACGACATAAACAGAAAAAAACCTTAATATTATTCTGCGTCTTGGCAAACGCTTTCTGAAAGCAAAAAAAAAAATAAAAATAAAAATAAAAAAAACAATTACAAACAGAAAAATCAATTAGTAATTACAACACAAACAGAAAAAAAAAATCCTAATCTTCTTCTGCGTCTTGGCAAACGCTTTCAGAAAGCAAAACCAGAAATAAAAACAAAAGCGAAAGGAAAGCTCGCATCCTCATGCAGAGTGCATGAGTTGGCACAGTTGCATTTTTAATGTCTTTTATCATCCCTTGAGGGAGGTTACCGAGCAAAGACCTCAGATAGAGCCAATGGCAAAAAAAAAAAAAAAAAAAAAAATATACATAAAAAAATAATACGTGAAAGGAATTCTCGGAAGCGTCCATAAAATACTTGTTTTGTTTCTGTATGCGAGTAAGATACGCAGGAAGGAGAGAGAGAGAGAGAGAGAGAGAGAGAGAGAGAGAGAGAGAGAGAGAGAGAGAGAGAGAGAGAGGGAGGACGTTTGGGAAAGGGAGATGGAAGAAGAGAGATGGAAAGCAGTGACTGGGAGGAGAAACGGAAATGAAAGATGAATTTGGCGTGAGGAAAGAGAGAGAGAGAGAGAGGAAAATAAAATGATTTTATGGATGGAGGAAGAAATAGATGAGACTTAAAGTGTAGGGAAAGAAGTATGTCGGGGTGGAAGAGAGAGAGAGAGAGTGAGAGAGAGAGAAGACTATCACAGTATCTGTGGGGACTGCATTACCTAACGTCTTGTTCTCAGAATTCTATGACGGCTGCAGGATTGAATTACAAATGGATGCCATTCCTTATTTTATCTCAAAGTTGTTTTTATTATTATTATTATTATTATTATTATTATTATTATTATTATTATTATTATTATTATTATTATTCTAGCCTTTTCGATTCTGCGTGCTGTAACGCAAGCTCTGTAACAAAACGAAAGTCACTGACTCTGGTTTTCACTGCGCTTTAAATTTGCGAGTCGCCAACTTTACTGCCCGCCAAAGTTGGCCACTAAGACGCCAGGTGCGTAGCCCGAGCTGCATGACTTTAACGGCCATGAAACCGGAGCAAAGATATTGTGTAAAGTTCCTACGCTTGAATAATTACTAATATTACATTAATTATTAAATAAAGGAAGGGGTATATAGTCAAGGTATAGTCACACAGCAGTGGGTACAATCAAAAAGGGTTAGAATTATATGGAAGTTTTACAGATCTGGTTTTCCTTAGGAAAATTGTTGTGCAATCATGCAACACTGTCTCTTTTTAAATTTCACTTCATGTATGTGTAATCATTATTGCCCGTGGCATAAAAAGTGTGGTTTTTTAAGAATACCAAATCGCCAGTGGACGAACTGAATCATCGCATAGAGCGTTTTAAACAGCTGTAAATATAGCAAAGACTAATTTTACTCATCCAATATGGCTGCTCTGAAGCTTGCGTGCTCTGGGAGATACAACATATAACACCCTCCGTGGTTAGGTCGTGTTCCGAGGTTTTTATTGATTTCATTGTGATTTTACGTTTTTTAGCTGCCTTATTCGGATATTCTCATGTAAATGTGACAGTAGTGCGTTCAGAGTGTCAGAATCTCGAGGATATAGACGGCGGGTAACAATTAAAGCATATATTTTAATCAGTCAGCAGCCACTGAACAAGATCCTAGCTACACTAGGCCTGCGGTTGCATGACGCGAAGGCTTGCAGCTTGTTGCAAGTGTAAATACTCCTTTATTAACTTGGTTTTTAAACATAGCCTTTATTAATGAAAACTATTTTCATTTTACACAATATAACGTGTTCATTTTTATTGAGAAGGATTTATTTTTAAATGAAGTAAAGGCTTTTTAGCCCCTGCAAGCAATCTGAAAATGAATTTTTAAATATTGGCTTAATGGTTATTTCTCAAGAAAAGCAATCTGCTTACCACACTCTTCATTTCTCGTTAATTATTCCGTCGAAATTTTCTTGTGAGAGATTACCAGTGATTAGTACCAGGTTGTTTCGTCTTTATTTTCAGCCTGACCTATTCATCGTAATTACATCAGCTTTTTAAGGGAGATTGTCATTTGCACATCAATCGTCCTTTATGTGTGTGTGTATATATATATATATATATATATATATATATTATATATATATATATATATATATATATATATATATATATATATATGTTCAATTTATAATTATCTTTACATAATATTAGGGATAAAATACGATGACGGAAACTGCGCCATAATCAGGATTTATCAAAATTCGTAATTTATTCAGAAGATTTATTAATGGGCTTAGGTGAATGAGCAAATTTTTCGAAATTTTATTCAGTCACTGAAACGACATTGTCCTCCACTATGCAGACCCGGGGTCCCTCCCTCCTCCTCCTCCTCCTCCTCCTCCCCTCCCCTCCTCCTCCCTCCTCCCCTCCTCCTCCTCCTCCCCTCCTCCTCCCACACACAAACACTCCCTCCCTGTCCAGTCGCCTCGGTGTCTTAACCCGAAAGGGACATCGATGTCAACTTGGCAAAAGGGCTTCATATTGGAAAAGTTCCTTGCGAAAGAAGGGGGTCAAACTTGCGCGGTCATTTCCTGGGCCGGAGTGTTGGCAAAGGACACAGGGGCCGCGTTCCCGAATTTTCGGATGGTCCAATGTTCCAAGTTTTTGCTCAAGACAGAGAGACATGTCTCTGCAATCCGGCGATTTCTGATCTGTGTCCTTTGAGAGAGATTACTGGGAGTCTTGATTTTCTCGCAGTTGTTCACTTCATATCTTGATTTAAAGTGATGTTCAGTTCTTTGAATAGAATGATATTCTAGATTTTGTCTTAGTTTTTATCAGATTAATTGTTTGACATTGTCTTTTTTGGCTGTTTATCAGTTATTTTTCTCTATATTCATGAACAAATTCGGTTTATAAAATCTGTTTGTCGGTCAAATCAAAATCCATAGGATTTGTATTCCATAGGATTTATATTCCTTTGTGTTTCCTGATTATCCGTTCTTTTTCGTTTCATGCCCTGCTCGGTTCCCTCTGAATTTTAATGAAGGGATTGAAATATTTTTTTATTTTATTTTTTTTTTTTTTGGGTCATGTCAACCATTTCTTTAACCCAAAGAAACCATTTGAATAAGTTTTTTCTCTCCCTCGTCTACCTGTCACCTTACCACTCTGCCAACCATCATCACTGCCAACCACCATCACTGCCAACCACAACTGCCACCAGCCACCACTCCTGCCACCACCATTTCCTTCCGCGTGCTGGCGTGTTTCTTAGAAGTTTCCCCGGAACGAAACAAGTCTGACGCTCTTAGCATATTAATGGTGTTTGTCTCCTATTGATGTTTATGCGCTTCTTCGGGGGAAACTGTCGACAATTTTGGTAATGGAGAGAGAGAGAGAGAGAGAGAGAGAGAGAGAGAGAGAGAGAGAGAGAGAGAGAGAGGTCTGCATTCAGATGCGGTGGGCTGTATTCGCCCAGATCCGATGACGACAATAGAAAGGATTCCTTTAAGTAGGGGAAAAAGTATGTAGATAACATTGATAACTATTGTAGATAACTATGATAACTACTGTAGATAACTATGATAAATAACTGGAGACCATTTACAGCCATTAATTATCTTTGTGATAACTCCAAATAATTATAATCGCAGGAATAATTCAGTCATATTTTAGATGCTTTTCTGCATATTTTTTTTATTTTATGATTTTCGAATAAAGCATTTATTAAAATCAAACTCTTGGACGGATAGAACTCATCAGATCCATTACATTAAAACTCGTCTGTTTATATTTAGAAATGAAAATTATTACATCCAGTGGCTTTTGCTGTTGTCCTCAATGGCTTTTTCTTTTTCTTTTTGTCCTGATGGGGGACAATGACCCCTGTTCAGACACTTGCATCACACGAGAAGTCTGATTTTCTTAGACAATGTTGCTTTGCTTTGCTAATCCCGGTGGTTTTTCTTCGTGTCATTGAAATCATAAAATTTGGAGTGCAGTTTCATTTAAAAATCTATTGAAAGAATGCTAATATAACGAAGATTGCAAAATATATATATATACATATTATATATATATATATATATATATATATATATATATATATATATATATATATAAAATCTTCAATGCGACCATTTTTGAAGTTTAGAATCTCGTGAAAAATCACAGAAGATTCGACTATATTTGCATGTCTACGCCTTAACATTATATACCCTTTTCCCCTTTTTCATCTAGACTAAAACCCAGTGTGTTTTTCGGAAAAAATTAACCCAGTAATGTGTTAAATCCAACATATGTCATTTCACCTATAGAAACTGGTTCTCAAATGCAAGATATATATGAAGAGTTTTATTTGAATCCCAAGAAATTTTTTATTTTCAATTTTTCTCAGAATCTGTGTCACCTGTAGAAATTATTTCCCAAACGGAAGATATATGGAAATGTTTAATAGAATCCCAAGAAATTTTCATTTTCAATTTTTCTCAGAATCTATTTCGCAGTAGAAATTATTTCCCGAACGCAAGATATACGGAAATGTTTATTAGAATCCCAAGACATTTTTATTTTCCAATTTTTTTTGCACAGAATCTATTTCACAGCTTTCCATCAGAGTTGCTCGCGTTCTTTGGAGTTAAAAAAAAAATGTTTCATGAACAACTTTTTTTTCCTCTTGTGTTTTTTCACCTCCGGGTCTCAGAGCGGTTTGGAAAAACTTTCCAGGTCATCAGGAGACTCAGAGAGAAAGTTTGCTCAGAATTTTTCTTCTGAAACCAAGCAGATCAGAGACGAGCTCGCTAATGCTTCATCTGGGATTTAGTAGTTGTGTATATGATATATTTTTGATATTACACGCAAAATACAGATTATATATATACTTATATATATATAATTATAATAAAATATATATATATATAAATATATATATATATATAAATATATATATATATATATATATATATATATAAATATATATATATATATATATATATATATATATATATATATATATATATATATGTATATATATATATATATATATTATATGTGTGTGTAATATTCTGTTAAAACAGAATCATCAAATATTCAATACTTCTGCCTGAAGAGACAAAGTTATCTCAAAATGTAGCATTAACTTTCTATATTGTATGTTTTCTGTGGGCTCCTTATGTTTATTATATATATACATATATTATATATATATATATATATATATATATATATATATATATATATATATATATATATATATATATATATTTATATATATATATATATATTGTAAAGGAAAGCTACTGTGCCTTTTATTATCTTGTCTGTCCGCTCTTTTTCTGTCGGCACTTTTTCTGTCCGGTCAGATCTAAACCATTGAGGTTGTGAGGGCTGCAAATTGCATGCTGACCATCCACCCTCCAATCATCAAACATACCAAATTGCAGCCCTCTAGCCTCTGTAGTTTTTTATTTTATTTAAGGTTGTGTTAACTATAATATTATATATATATATATATATATATATATATATATATATATATATATATAATTAAATGAAATTTAAAACAAAGAGAGGAGATTGTAAGTAAAAAGGAAAAAAAAGACAAAAAATTAAGTTAGAGAGTTCAAACCATTCTAACGTAATTAATGGCTGACATTTCTCCTTGCCATGTTATCGTCAAGGTGAATTTTTCTCTTCCGTACTCCGAACCCAGAGAATTATATTCCCGTGATCCCACATAATCAAAAGTTTTTTAGTAGGAACTTCCCTCCCTCCAGCCATGCTGAAGATCCAACGACCCCTTTTGATGAAGGGAGGTATTAGGGAAATGCCCCGGAGGGTATGGGGTCCTTAGGTAGGAAAATATCTATGATAGAAAGATTTCTTACGTCTTATTCATAAAGTGGATATGGTAAGACCTTTTCTGTCTGGGTCAGCAGAGAATGTAGAGTTTTTTTTATACATATACATACATGCATTTTATATACAAGGCAATCACGATTAAACAGAAACAAGCCTTGCTTATTTCTTGTAGCGGTTAATGAACCATCAGTGTGGGTAATGTAGATGGCAAGACTCGATTGTATAGAAGTGGCACATTTTACTGCATTGCAGTTGTATATCTGTAGACTTTTTATCTTCTTTAACACAGGAGAAAATAGATGACAGAGATAATGGTTAATGAAATGCTGACTTAATTTAAGAAAGCAAGAAGTATATAAAGGAAATGAGATGCGACCTTCAATTTCAAAAGAGAATTTTTCACACTTCTGTTAGGTCCGTTGTTTGGTCAGGCCACAGATCAAATCAGCCAAGTAAGCACAGGCATCTGCTAGAAAAGAATGAGCTTCTGGTTTTGAGGTTTTTCCTTGGTGGAAAATCCTCTGTATCATCTTTTGAGGTTTTTCCTTCGCGGAAAAACATCTAGTATCTGTTTCTGAGGTTTTTCCTTGGTGGAAAAACCTCTGTAGCATCTGCTCCGCAGCGGGTTAGTGCCGTCAGTGCACCTCATACGGTGCACCGTAGGCAATTACTTAAGGTTCTTTTTAGCGTTCCATCGGCCCCTAGCTGCAACCCCTCTAACAGTTTGGTTCTAAAGTGCAACTGTGAGGTTTTCCTCCTGTTACACCTTTCAGACTTTTTACTGTCAGTTTCTGTTTTCAGATCTGAATGACCTCATGGGTCCCAGTGCTTGGCCTATGGCCTAAATTCTGTATTCTATTTTATTCTGTAGCATCTGCAACATCTCTCCTTACTTATGTTTTTTCTTCAAATTTTTTTCCTTTCCTGCCTTCTTTTGTGCCTCAGTTCCTTAGCAGTTTTTCTCTGCTGCCTTCTTTTGTGCCTCAGTTCCTTAGCAGTTTTTCTCTACTGCCTTCTTTTGTGCCTCAGTTCCTTAGCATTTTTTCTCTACTGCCTTCTTTTGTGCCTCAGTTCCTTAGCATTTTTTTCTCCTCCTGCCTTTTAGCCTCCTGTCCAGCATTTATTCTTACTGCCTCTTCTTTGCGCCTCAGTTTCTTAGCATTTTTTTTCTCTCCTGCCTTCTTTTGTGCCTCAGGTCCTTAGCAGTTTTTCTCTACTGCCTTCTTTTGTGACTCAGTTTCTTAGCATTTTTTCTCTACTGCCTTTTTTTGTGCCTCAGTTTCATAACATTTTTTTTTCTCTACCTTTTGTGCCTCAGTTTCATAGTATTTTTTCTCCACTACCTTTTGTGCCTCAGTTTCATAGTATTTTTTCTCCACTGCCTTTTGTACCTCAGTTTCATAATGTTTTTTCTTTACAGCCTTCTTTTGTGCCTCAGTTCCTTAGCATTTTTTCTCTACTGTCTTCTTTTGTGCCTCAGTTTCATAATATTTTTTCCCTGACAGCCTTCTTTTGTGCCTCAGTTCCCTCGCCTTTTCTCCAGCGCTAGATCATATTTTCCAAGTGACCGGATTTTCCCGAGCACAAAGTTGCCCGGAGGAGTTTTAATGAGCTCAGAGTTCAATAATTGATGCTTAGGGAGTTTGTTAAGGCCTTCATTATTAATCCCTGTAAAATGGTGGAGAACGAGGGAAGGATTTGTATGGATAACGAGGTTTTCGTCCTTTTTAAATGGAAGGGAACATAGAGCGGTGAAAGCGAGGTTTGTTGGTAATAATGTAAATCTAAGAAATCAAGTAAAAAAGGTGCCGAAGTTTCTTCGGCGCAATCGAGTTTTCCGTGCAGCCGCTACGGCGAGATCAAGGCCACCCGAAAAATAGATCTATCTTTCGGTGGCTCTGGTATAATGCTGCATGAGCCGCTGCCCATGAAACTTTAACCATGGCCTGGTGGTGGCCTTGTTCTATATCGTTGCCAGAAGCACGATTATGAAGCTAACTTTAACTCAGATTAAAACAAACTACTGGAGGCCAGAGGGCTGCAATTTGTATGCTGGATAATTGAGGGTCGATGATCAACATAGCAATTTGCAGCCCCTTCAACCTCAGTAGTTTTTAAGATCTGAGGGCGGACAGAATCAAGTGACGGACAGACAAAGCCGCAAGAGTTTTCCTTTTACAGAAAACTATACTAAAATAGAGGAGGATTTTCTTCCATTTGTTTACTTTTCGGACAAGTCTCATAGAGATTCATGATTCAGCATTTTTTTTATTGAATATACCCTTTGCTCACGGCAAAGATTTTTTTTTAGATGGAAAAGAGATGGGGGTGGGGGGTGGCTTCCGTAGTAATTGTATTATTCTCAAAACTTTGAAACAAAATCGCTTTTAATCCGTTGGTTTTTTTTTTTTTTTTTTTTGCACGTTGTCCACCTGTTCCTGAGTTCTCGAAATAGAGAAAGAGATACGGGTTTTGTTTTGCTTTTTTTAAGACTTAGAAACATGGTATATAAAAACAATGCACACATATATATGTATGTATTTGTGTTATTATATATATATATATGTGTATATATACAGTATATGTATATATATATATATATATATATATATATATATATATATATATATATATATTGTATATATATATGTGTGTGTGTGTATGTGTATTCCTCGCTAACAAGAGAAGAAGAAGAATTTAGCAACAGCCAGCCATCCCGACAGAGAATTCGGCAAAGGTTAATTAACTAGCAGACTTCACCTACGATCCAGTTTTTGTCGACACCAGCGAGCTCTCATCATTAGCCTGGGTGTAATTTTCAGATTGCCTGCAATTTAGCTGGGGGATGGGGGATGGAAGTCCCTTTGCATATGGGGGCGGGGAGGGCCTCAGAAACAGTGGAATGATAGGAATGGCTCTGCAATGGAGAAGCCTCGTCTATTTCCATTCGAATTTAACGGCTCTTTGCGTGTGAGTATAGGAGTGAGATACTCTGGTATTAAACCCAATATGTATCCATTTTTGTATCCCATAGGGGGGGGTATTGTCGTCAGTGTACCTCATGCGGTACACTGTAGGCATTGCTAAAGGTTCTTTGCAGCGAACTTAGGTCCCTAGCTGCTGCAGTCCCCTTTCGTTCCTTTTACTACCTCTTTGCATATTCCCTTTCTTCCATCTGACTTCCCTGAACCTTTTCCTAACAGTTGATTCATAGTGCAACTGCTTTGAGGTTTTCCTCCTGTTACACGTTTCAAACCTTTTACTGTCAATTTCCGTTTTCAGGGCTGAATGACATCGTAGGTCCCAGCGCTTAGCCTTGGGCCTAAATTCTACTATATTCTATTCAGTTCTTTCAGAACTGGGCACATCAGGGCTTCAACAGAAGCATCAGCGTTATTTCTAACCCTTTTCTACCCTTTCGGAGGTTCTGAAGGAAAGATGGCAGGTTCGTTTGCAGTTTTAATGAGTTATATCAAAAGTCGGTTTTAATAGGTTACCGTACCGTTTAGGATTAAAGTGGCTTATACTTAGGCGGTTACTGGAAAACGGGTTTTTTGATTGGGTTATCGGTAACGGTTTTTAATTTCCGTTATTTTCGTGTGACAAACGGTTCACTATGGCTACTTTCGACGGACGTGTGTCTTTTTTTTGGCAGCGTATGTTTTTTTTCTCTCTCTTGAAATTCGGTTTTTTCTTGAAGGCTGGAAATAATGTTTGTGTGGGTGATAAGGTTAGATACTTAAGGTGTCTAGCTGTGTCTGTATGTATGTATGTGTGTATGCATATATATATTTATATATGTGTGTGTGTTATATACTGTATATACACACATGTAAGTATAGGCTATATATACATATATATATATATATATATATATATATATATATATATGTATATATATATATATAATTGTAATTCATTATTCAGTGAATACAGCACGCATTGTTTATTTTCGAAGAGTACAGTACAATGGGCGCGTAATTTCCAACAAATACGCAGGTGCTCTCTGAAACGAAACAATATATCACAGTAAACAAGGTTTGATCGCAACATTTTGTTTATTCAAAAGTTATTTTCAATAAACAAACTATTTAATGATATTTAATATCTAATAGCATTACTGCTATGTCATGAAATATTCAGTATTTATTTATCTTTTTTAAAAATTTGACCCGGTACTCTACTACAGGTAATGGAGCGTGTTGTCCAGGGGAGAGAGAGAGAGAGAGAGAGAGAGAGAGAGAGTTATTGAGTTTTCTCTGTAATTTTGAGTAATTCATTGGAAGCGATATCTCATTCCCCTGTTGAATTAACCATAGTGTAGATATGCCCTTTGATAATGTCAAAATATATGCATAAATATATATATTTATCTATATACATATGTATGCACATATATCTATATATAACTATTATATATATAATAGATATTATATATATATATATATATATATATATATATATATATATATATATATATATATTATTTTATATATACAGTATAGTTGTATACAGTAATTGTTAGGAGAGTGGTAGACAGCAAGATGGAAAAAAGAGAATATGAACGGAGGTACAGTAAATGGAATGAAAGGGGTTGTAGCAGCTAGATGCCATATAAGGCACGCTGCAAAGAACCTGTAAGTAATGCCTCACAGTGCGCCGCATGAGGGTGCACTGACTGCAAGCAACAGAGTCATCAAGGAAGCGTAAATCTGGCACACACATATAGAGAGAGAGAGGAGAAACTTGGAGGTTCAGCCGAAATTCGGTGATAAACCCCGAAATGCCCGGGTCCCAAGAGGTTGCTTGGGTAATTATGCATTCAAAAGCACATTCCGAAAGCGGGAAGTTCGTTAGGTCGGCCAATGGAAATCCGGGAAACTGCTGGCATAGAGAATTTGCAAGCAATGAATTTAACTTACGGAGGCGCTGGGAGGCAGGGAGCAGGCCTTAGAGTTAAGTTAATGGGAGGGTATAATTCGCTGAATATTTACGTTAACCTAAGAGATAGGGACTTGGATATGTTTATAGACAGTTATTTGATCTTCTTCGCCTGCCCCTGTAATGTGGGTCTTAAGCTTTTTCAATGCATGCACCCTTCCAAATCGGCAGTCAGTTCTCGCACCCCCTGAATTGCTGAAATAAAAAAAAAGCTAAAATACAAAGTTGATATGATGTGTATTAATAATAATAATAATAATAATAATAATAATAATAATAATAATAATAATAATAATAATAATAATATTCTATTTTATTTTTTATTTTTTTGCCAAAAAATAACATGCATATACAAAAATATATTTTGCTTTAATTATTCATAGGGATCCCCGCACCCCTTAGGAACCCGCTAGGGGGCGCGAGCACCCCTGTTTAAGAACCGCAGCTACATAAGGTATTTAATCAAGAGAAAACCCCTTGTACGATTAACCTGTGTTTTTTCGTAGCAAGCGTGATGAATGATACACACACACACACACACACACACACACACACACACACACACACACACACAACACACACACACATACACACAAAGTCAATAGGATATCTGTATAATGGATTAAAATGGACACCCTTTATTTGGATTTGACGGACCAGAACATATATCAAAAAGGAGAAGCCCCTTAGTGGGGTGTAGAGGCATTTTTGAAGGTCCTTTTACTGTAACAATTGTGTGTGTGTGTATGTGTGTGTGTTTGTGTGTGTGTGTAAGGAAGGAAAATGATTAAGAGAGATGTTTTCCTTTCCACAACTCTACTGTAAAATCATTTTTTTTTAATTCTGTTCAGAAACGGAAATAAATAATGGCAGGTAAATACAAAAAACTGCAGACGCCTTTGATGTAAAAAAAAAAATAAAAAAAAAAGTTGAAGTAATTAAAACTCTCACAGGTTGCAAGAAATTTAATAATCACTTTATCGCCTTAGACTCGAGTGCTAATCAGTTAAGAAAGTAAGAAGAGAGAAATTAAAGTTCTTGTAACTTTATAATGGGATGCTCCATTTCTCTGCCCCCCTTGGCTGGGAACTTCCAGCTTGAAAGTCGAATATAAAAATCATTTGCGCCAACATCAAAGAATTATTGACAGTGATGTGAAAAGTCGTCAGGGAAATATTTCAAGCGATAATTGATAATACATGTACGTACATGCATATTTCATATATATATATATATATATATATATATATATATATATATATATATATATATATATTATGTATTATCCTTATTAGAAATAAAATCTTTTAATCAGTCTATTGATTATTGAATGGAACTTCCAGCTTAATAATCATCTTTATTTCAGAGCACGAGGCCATATACTTTAAATATACAAAATAGAGGCATTATAACAAATACACACAAACTAGATACACAAATTAAAGTTATGAAAATGATAATCGGCTTAGTAATTATATTATTGGTAGTGGCAGTATTGTTATTGAGAATAATAGTGAAAATATTAACAAAAAGCGTATGGAAAAGTGACAGCAATTGAAAACAGACTGCCTGCAAGCTAATTTCCTTTAATCCGTTCGTTGATTATTGGATGGATAAATAGCTTGAATACGAAGCATCATTACCTTTGAAAATGACTGATAAAAATAGGCTGGAAAAAGTGATGGGAAGCGAATGACATTTCTCTGGAGATGTTTTTTGTGAAGAGGATATAAGTATTTTGTGAGAGGATATATATTTTTTGTGAAGAAGATATATATATATTTTGTGAAGAGATATATATTATGTGAAGAGGTTACGATATAGTATTAAATGGATGTTCCAAGTATATTGTATTTTTCCTTGCTTCCATTTATCACGTTGTATTCTGTTCATGCATTTGAACTTAATCAATAATTTCAGTTATTTATTTCACATTCATCATTCCTCGAATTCGTTATCATTCCCTTATTCAGTATTTAATATTTCCATATATATTTGGAATTTTTATGATTTGTGCTTATAATTTTTCCTGGGGTTTTCACTTCTTGCAGATAATTAATAAACTGTTATTTTTTTACCATTTTTTTGTAATTTGTTTGCTTTCATTACACATTACGCGTATTTCTTTTTATAATGGACTGCTTGCACTTCGCTTTCATTATATATTGCTGAGATTTATTTCCCTTTTATCATTTCAAATGCAAATGATTATCACCTACATCAGTAGGATATCCCCGAAGTGGGTTAGTACCGTCAGTCCACCTCATATTTTGCACTGTAGGCATTACTGAAGGTTCTTTGCAGCGTGCCTTCGGCCCCTAGCTGCAACCCCTTTCGTTCCTTTTACTGTACCTCCTTTCATATTCTCTTCCATCTTGCTATGCACCCTCTCCTAACAATTGATTCACGGTGCAACTGCTCTGAGATTTTCCTCCTGTTACACCTTTCAGACCTTTTGGTGTCAATTTCCGCTTCAGCGCTGACTGACCTCATAGGTCCCAGTGTGGCCTCCGGCCTAAATTCTCTATTCAATTCTCTATATTCAATCCAACTCTTGCAGACAAATAACAAGCAAGCAACGTCCCGGTGTCTGTAAAAGCAAAGACAATGCCATTGCAGCTGGCTGATTCAGCGTCTGTAAATTCAGCTGCCGCTAATGGAGGCGCGCATATCAGGACCGAAGGGTAGACTCGGGTAATTACATATTCAACCAGGCACTTCCCCATTCAGAAGCAGAATTACAGATTCAGACTCGCATTCAGATGCGAGGCGTTGCTTAGAGAGAATGGGTTAGGGGAGATGGAGGTGTGTTAACCAAGGAAATAAAAAAAGATTAGTGCAATTTTGAAATAAATATGTGGAAGGTAGAAAGTTACTGCGTTGGTTATGGAGAGAGAATAGGAGAGGGGAGGTGGAAGTATAGGATGTATTAATAAATAAAAGTTAATACAATCGAAAAATGATTAAATGGAAAGGAAAAAGTTACGGTTAGAATTCAGAGGAAAACATGAAAAAAGTGGGTTTTTCCATGAGAATTATTAAGTAAAACCTACAGGAAAAAAAAAAAAAAAAAAAAAAGATGCCGGGTATGAAAAAATATTATTGATATAGTGAGAGTGGGAATATAAAATACTATTGATATAGTGAGAGTGGGAATAGAAAATATTATTGATAAAGTGAGAGTGGGAATATAAAATACTATTGATATATAGTGAGAGTGGGAATAGAAAATATTATTGATATAGTGAGAGTGGGAATAGAAAATATTATTGATATAGTGAGAGTGGGAATAGAAAATATTATTGATATAGTGTGAGTGGGAATAGAAAATATTATTGATATAGTGAGAGTGGGAATAGAAAATATTATTGATATAGTGAGAGTGGGAATAGAAAATATTATTGATATAGTGTGAGTGGAAATAAAAAATAAAAAATTCTTGGGATATAGTGAAAGTGTGAAGTTGAAAGTGGAAATAAAAAACAGAAAAATTCTAGAGATATAGTGAGAGTGGGAACGTGTGAGAAGACTTCGTTTCTCGTTAAAATACAAGAATTTGTCTGTAAACTTTCTTGTTTATGTTGATAAATCTTGTAGAGTCTCGTCTCCAAGAGAATATTCACGGAAGATTGCATCTTGATATTTTTCACTTTTGTGTTATCACCTGCTTAAATATAATCAGAATTATATAGTTATATAATCTATGTAATCAGAATTATATAGTTATATCATCTGTTCACGATTATATAGGGATTAGGATGGATATAAACATCATTTCAGCTTACAAAAAATGTCACTCGTGTTTAGAGAGAAGATTCTAAGCAATGAAAACGATGAAATATCTTAAGATGTAAGTAAACTCTCTCTCTCTCTCTCTCTCTCTCTCTCTCTCTCTCTCTCTCTCTCTCTCTCTCTCTCCGGAATCTGATTTATTTCTTAAACATTCACAGGCAAATCCATCATTATAAAGTCATTAATGTAATACTATATATACAGCTGTTCATTTCATCCTACCTTAACTCCTTAACATTTCTTCAGTTAGGATTGCCACCAGAAACCTTTGACGTCATCTCCCTCCTCCTCCTCCTCCTCCTCCTCCTCCTCCTCCTCCTCCTCCCTTGTTATTAATGTAAAATTATCGTGCTGTTTATCTTCCATCCTACTTTCAATCCTTAACATTTCTTCAGTCAGGATTACCACCAGAAACCCTTGACGTCATCGCCGCCTCCTCCTCCTCCTCCTCCTCCTCCTGTTATTAATGTCAAATTATTGAGCTGTTTTGTTTCATCCTCCCTTAAATCCTTACAATATTTTCATTGGGGGATTACCACAAGAAACCTCCTCCTCCTCCTCCTCCTCCTCCTCCTCCTCCTCCTCCTCCTCCTCCTCCTCCTCCTAATTCGCCATAAATCACCGGGGGAGATCAAGGTCCTTATGATTAATTACGCAATAATGGCGGGGGTCGCCAGAGTTAATAGCCTAATTAACTTGTGGGTATTTCGAGGCGAGATTAGAATCGCGGGTGAGATTTGAGACTGGGGAGAAGAGAGGAGATGGAAAGAATTGGCGATAAAAAGGGGAAAACAGAAAGTAATGAAGAATTTCAGCATACGAAAACATTATATACAATATTCCCCAATTTTTTCTATTATCATCAAATGGTATATTGAGATCCACCAGTCATTCTGTTGCAAATTTACCTTTCGCTTTGCATATCGAGATATTATTTTTATCAAAGAGCATGCTACAGTTTCTTGGAGGAATTGTTGATCGAGCAACACATAACATTTTTCGAGATAGTCGACAAGTAACTGATGTATTACCGTTTCAATAAATACCCCGGACGATTCCACGCATCAGACTGCCTACAAACGAATGGTTTTCTGGGGTGTTGGTATAAAATAAGAATATAAACATTCTCTCTTGCGTTAGGGCCTGCCATTGGAAAGAGGGCCGCCATCCATTTTATCCATCTTTTTTATTTGTTTAAATTGTTTCCAGACATCACGTTCGATATATCTAAAGCCCTGTTGACATTGCCTAAGAGTATCTAGGAGAGAGAGAGACACCAGTTCCGTCACCACGAGGTTCAAAGCTGTTAATCTTTGTTACTTTTTTGTTTAGGTTAGTAGCCATGTTTCCCTTGTCTGCAGCCCCAGATGGATGCTTTGCAGAGCATCCACATTCTCGTTATTATTATTATTATTATTATTATTATTATTATTATTATTATTATTCAGAAGATGAACCCTATTCATATGGAACGAGCCCACCAAAGGGGCCATTGACTTGAAATTCTAGCTTCCAAAGAATATTAAGGTGTTCATTAGGAAGAAGTAAGAGGAGGTAAAGGGAAATACAGAAAGAAGAGATGTTGTGCCACTGTAATGTAATGCATACATTACAGAACAGCGAATGATAACTTAGGTTTTAATTGGTAAAGCAGCTTTCGGATAGGTACCTCTTCACCAAAACGCATAATTCTAAAGATTTCTAAAAAATTGTCATACATGGTCCTCTTTGGTATATGTCATTGATTAAATTCTTTATGGATATATAAACAACGAAACCCTTCTTAATTTTTGCTCTCTATTCTGTACTCAAAACAAAATACTGCATGGTGAGATCACACATTAGGAGAAAAATATAAGTGCCAAGCTTTATTTAAGAATACAGTAATTTTTCTTGGGTAATTTCTTCCAAGGAAACCTCGTAGGCATTACTGAAAGTTCTTTGCTTCGTCCCTTCGACCCCTAGCTGCAACCCCTTTCGTTCCTTTACTGTACCTCCACTCATTATCTTTCTTCCATCTTGCTATCCATCCTCTCCTAACAATTGTTTCATAGTGCAACTGCAAAGTTTTCCTCCTGTTACACCTTTCAAACCTTTTACTCTCAATTTCCTTTCCAGCCCTGAATGACCTCACAGATCTCAGTGCTTAGCCTTTGGCCTAAACTGTATATTCCATTCCAGTCCTTTCTCCCAAAGAAAGTAACAGTTACTTATTAGTTAAGACATTTGCAATAGCATATAGAGGATAAACCACAAATCGTAAAATCCCCTGACAAAAGCCATTCTTACCTTCGAAATAATATTGAATGAAGCTCTGCCAAACGGTCGTGTGATTTCAAATTCCCCTTCGCGAATTTGGCTTTGTTTTGGCGGCTGCATCGACGGGGAAAAAATAAATAAAAATAAAACGGCGGAAAAAATACAGTGGCGGAACGCGAAGCATGATATCAGAAATGCCAGCACTGTTGATATTGTCATCCCGTTTATTCTTTTACCATAATACATCTGATATTAGCATCCAGGGAAACGGCTCGGATTTGGGCGTCAGAATGGTATCGCTGAATGAGAGAGAGAGAGAGAGAGAGAGAGAGAGAGAGAGAGAGAGAGAGAGAGAGAGAGAAGAGGGCTCAGATTTGGACAGAATGATACACAGAGGAATGAGACACAGGAGAAGAGAGAGAGAGAGAGTCATTTACGTCAGAATCGCACACACCGGAGAGAGAGAGAGAGAGTTTATAAATATGAATGGCATAACTACTGTAAATTCTCTCGTGGTTTTGAGAGAGAGAGAGAGAGAGAGAGAGAGAGAGAGAGAGAGGAGAGAGAGAGAGTATGTATATATATATATGAATGGGCATAATTGCTATAACAAATTCTCTCATGTTTTAGTGAAAAGAGAGAGAGAGAGTGTGTGTTTGTGTATACATATGATTGGGCATAATTGCTATAAAACATTCTCATGTTTTAGTAAGAGAGAGAGAAAGAGCGAGAATTTGTCTAGATATGAATGGGCATAATTGCTATAACAAATTCTCTCATGTTTCAGTAAGAGAGAGAGAGAGAACATCCAGGTGAAAAACAAGAATTCCCCCCCCCTCCCCTTTCGAAAATCGTGTATGCAGAAAGGCAAATGTAGAATTGCTAGGGAATTTGCATACCCTGCATCTTGCATTCGAAACTAGAGTTGATACGGATTCCCCAGGAATTTCATTACTGCAGTTTGCTGATGCAGCTCGAGAATCTCGATGCGTCCATCTTTGGGTCTTCTTCTTTTCGTCTTTCTTTTTTTCTCGGTTTCTCCTTTTGTTTCCCCCCCCCCCTGGTCATTCTGTCAGGCTGTGGGTATTTTACTTTGCCTCGTCTTATTTCTTCCCGATGAACACCATGTTGGCCATTTTGGAAGCTGCTTGAATTTCAAGTCAGTGGCCTTTTGTGAAGATCGTTCCATATGAATAGGGTTCATCTTCTGAGTAATAATAATAATAATAATAATAATAATAATAATAATAATAATAATAATAATAATTCTTTATTTCCCCTTACCTCCTTACGTCTTCCTAATGAACACCATATTCTTTGGAAGCTTGAATTTCAAGTCCCCTTTGGTGGGCTTGTTCCATATGAATAGGGTTCATCTTCTGAATAATAATAATAATAATAATAATAATAATAATAATAATAATAATAATAATAATAATAATAATAATAATAATAATAATAATCACTTTATCACTTTATCCCAAACGACTAAATAAAAACGAAGGGTAATTGTAGTAAAGAATAAAGGACCAATGTAACGTACTTAAAAATCTCATTATTAAGTGGAATAAAACTGTCAAAATCTCTCTCTCTCTCTCTCTCTCTCTCTCTCTCTCTCTCTCTCTCTCTCTCTCTCTCTCTCTCTCGCCGAGTAAAAAAAGAGAGCAATTCCGTTGGCTGCCAATTTCAGATTTATTGTGACGGAAAAAAAAAAATAATAAAAGAACAAAAGTGTATATACTGTGTTGGTCTTCGTGATATCTCTGCTTGACGCTCCGGAAACCTCTTTTGTTTTTCCGCCGAGTCCGGAATTCAGGAACGGGAATTGGAATCTCTCGGATTCGCTTTGGAATCGTCGTTATTCATACGCTGATGTTATTTCGAGCTTATTTCATCTCTGGTTATGAATTGCAATGATTTTTTTTTTTTCAGTTTTTGGTAGGATTGGGTATTTTGAAATTTACTCTTGACTTTCGCTGCGGAGAAATATTGGAGAAGGCTTTTGGAATTGGCTGGATACGTAGTCTCCGTCGTAGAATATTTATAAGAATGTAATATAAACAAGCAAAATTCGGCGAAGTTTCTTCGGCGCAATCAGCTTTCTGTTCAGCTGCTACATCGTATAATCAGGCCACCGAAAATAGATGAGCTGGTGTCTTGGTATAATGCTGGCGCTGCCCATGAAACTATAAAAACCAAGGCCCGGTTGTACCTATATCGTTGCCAGACGCACGATTATAGTTAAACTTAACCTTAAAAGAAATAAAAAACTACTTAGGCTAGAGGGCTGCAATTTGTGGTATGTTTGAAGATTGGAGGTGGATGATCAACAAACTAATTTGCCCTCCTAGCCTGAGTAATTTAAAATCTGAGGGCTGACAGAAAAAGTGCGGACTGACAGATTAGAAGCCGGCACAATGATTTCCTTTTACAGAAAACTAAAATTGCAGGAAGACTTTGTTAGTTTCTGTGTAGCTGGAGAATATTTGCGAGATGTGATAGTGAGCGGAGCAATACGTATAGTGAGCGGAGCAATACGTATAGGAATATCTGACCATCATATATTATTTCCGAATTACTCATAATAACATTCAGTCTTTGTGGTTATTTTTTTCATTTTAGACCAGTTAAAAGGATTTGGGAAAATGGAAGTGATTCAGATTAGAAATGAGGGAAAAAAAAGGTGTAAAAGAAAGTAAGCAAAACACAGGTACCTTGTAAGATACGAAATCAAGATAACAGGAAACTCAGTTTGATATTGAGAGAACTATCTTTTTTTGATGGGAGAACTTCATTATTCATCTCATTAAATAGCAAACACTGAAAGCCGTAATAAATCATAGATAATAAATGGTAGGAAACCATTTAAAGTAGGATCATGCACTGATGAGAAAAATAATAAGCCCAGAATTATGCAACAGTTTTGAGAGAATTATTTCATCACAGTACAGTAATCTTCCCATTGATATCAACAGAAGTACTGGTAATATTATGAGCAACAAACGAACCTTAAGAAAAGTAGACTTGTATCATTGGTAACCTTCAACACAGATTATAACAATGAAAGCGTTAACAATACCCGAACAAAAGGGTACCGAATGTACGTACCCATTCAATGAAACACGGGACGTCTTAACGACACAAAGAAACCAGGACAAATGAAATGGCTCGAAGCCCATACAGACTGAAAGATACCTGTTCTGAACAGGTGATGAAAACGCTCGCCCGGACAATAGAGACACACAATGGATGCTTCTGCTCTGATTCATGTTGATCTGAAGAAGCTTTTGTACACCTTCGCCCAATTCCCTTAATCAGTCTTTGACGCCTATGGTGTCTCGGTTTTTTTAGAATCGTGGTTTGAATGCAGAAGACCTTTCTGTTTTCCCTATTGTATTCGGGACGTGAAAATTAAGTGAGTATTTAGTCGTAATGTGATTAGACCATTATGAAAGGGAAATTAGGTTTCTGGAGAAGTGTGGAAAAACTGGTTCCTCTTTCGTTTTTTGTTTTTCAGGCCAGAAAATTGGAATGTTGAAGACAAACGAGTATTTTTATATGAAATAATTCTCGAAGTGTTAATGAAAATGTACACTCTAATTTGGTTTACTATGTGAATGTAAATCAGTAATTGGTTTTTAGTTTTCTGTAAAAGAAAACTGTTGTGCCGGATTTGTCTGTACATCCGCACTTTATTCTGTCCACACTTTTTCTGTCCGCCCTCAGATCTTAAAACCTACTGAGGCTAGAGGGCTGCAGATTGGTATGTTGATCATCCACCCTCCAATCATCAAGCATACTAAATTGCAGCCCTCTAGCCTCAGTAGTTTTATTTATTTAAGGCTAGATTTGCCATAATCATTGCTTCTGGCAACTATATATGATAGGCCACCATGGGACCGTGGTTGAAGTTTTATGGGTACGGGTCACAGAAGACTGAGATTAGAGACCACCGAAGATAGATCTATTTTTCGGTGGCTTTGATTATACGCTGGTGGCGGCTGTATAGAAAACTCCATTGCGCCGAGGAGACTTCGGCGCATTTTTTACTTGTTCTTTTTTTTTTCATATCTAAACGGAACTAGCATAACATTAAAAAGCGATGGATTTCAGCTCTCAGAATTATAGATGGTCATCTTGGTATTTCAGTTACCATCACTGCAAAACGAAATTGCAAACTCACCTGATTTATAATGTGAAAAGTGCCTTTTGTACTGTAAGGGAAATAAGACGTATTATGCTAGATGTTCGTGTGTAAAACAAATTGACAATTCAGCATTAACACACAGTATGCAATATATTGAAAAGGTGCGTGCATGTGGCTATTGATAAACAAATAACTGAAACTTCTGTCAAAGAAATGATTAAAGACAAGAAATTATCTCTTTGCATTTAAAGTATTTCTGGTGTTTGGTAGTGATCTCAAACAAAGGTGGAGATCACTGTGAATCTCTGGTAGGAAATTTAAGATTTTCGTCTGAACAAAGGAATCCCCTTGTGTAGCTTATACCAAACTTCATCAAAACTTCTGGAATAATCGAACTTCCGGACAGCGATTGACTCGCCAAATGGCAGATTGTAGAGGATGCCAAGGATGAAAAGGGAAGGAAAATGGATGAATAAGGACTAGAAAAGGTAAAAAAAGAGGCAAAAAAACCGCGAAGCATTGTTCCGCTATCTGTAGTCAGGTCCCAACTTTGCTCAGCTCATTTCTGCAAGTTTTGTGAAACAACGCTCAGTGGGTCGTAGCCTTCTCATTTCGGAAATAGGTCCCTGCTCGGGATGTTTAAAAAAGGAAAATCTTTAAAAATTACGTCTTTCAATTTGTGGTTTAGTTTCTTAATTTTTATGATATAGAAACTGAAGGGGCTATACTGTCTATTACAATTTTGTGATTCTTAATCTTTTTTTTTATGTTTTCTTAATCTTTTTAGGTTTTTGTTATATATATGTTTAATAGGTTTTTTATTATTATATGTTACGTTTATGATATTTTTCAGTTTTTTTTTTTTATTTATCCGTAATGGATACTTAAGGTTCACGAAGAATTACCCTGGCTGCTTGTGTGGTCTAATTACTAGTGTGTACACACACACACACACACACACATACACATATATACATATGCATACACACACACACACACACACACTTACAAAACTCTGCACTGCAAGGAAGCCTCTTTGTTCAACAACCACAACAAGTTTCAGATTAGTTCGTCCTCATTATTTTTGCAATATAAAACAGTTCCTGTGAATGTGGAAGTTTTCGGGAGCTGGGAATTTATTTTGTGTGGAACGGAAATAAAAATATGAAACGCTGGAGCATTTTCGCGCTGCCGAGGGATTTATTTTCGTAATAGAGTTATAACATATTTCAGAATGATCGTCGCCTGTGGTAGGGTTTTGAAGCTTACAAGAAAAATGTAAATTTAGTCTATTTTTATGAGTATTGTCTTCAGTTTGTTACCGGAGGTGAAGAGACAGATTGTTATTTGAAGAACACGCGTCTCTCTCTCTCTCTCTCTCTCTCTCTCTCTCTCTCTCTCTCTCTCTCTCTCTCTCTCTCTCTCTCCTGTGCAGTTGTTTCAGAAGTTTAAGTTATACCTGATTTAAACATGAACCTAAGTTGATTTTATTAAAGTTAAATCATTTAGTGCCTTTTCCGGTTTGTGGCAACGTTCTTGAAACGTACAATACTCTCGTTGGCACTTTTCAGTGTCCCTCTATGCTAATTCATCACACGATAAACAGGTAATATATAATCTGTATTTATTTCCTCTCTTCTCATAAACTCCTTCTCGTGGTCAGGTCGGCAAAGCGACCTCGTTGTGATTATGGGACGCGGATTCGTTTCTCGCAACCGGACATTATAATTGCTTCATATTTCTTGCACTTGGATCCAAGGCTTTGTAGTGACAAGCGTATCCAAAAAGCGTAAAGAATTCGTGAAGTCAAGAGGGCATTGTGGCTATTACAACTACATACGTATCTGGTGAAAAGTGACCAATATGTTTTATGTATAAATAAATATATATCTTTCTTTTTCGCGTTAATCATTGGACTTCAGCTCGATATCATGTCAGCATGTGTTGGCTGGTCCTTTATTCTAGAGATAGATTAGCGGTGTCCTGATATATTTAGGAAGTGAGTGACGCATTTCATAAGCTAATTAATAGAAACAAAGGCATATCAATCCCCGTCCTTTTCCCTGCCACGTAGAGTAACACTGACGAATTTTACCTCCCCGAAAACGTCCAATATCAGCCATCACCTCTGCCCGTCAAATGTTTACTGTTATTACGGCAATCAATCGAAAACAAAGATTCGCTTTAAAATGTAATGAAAAACATCAAAACATCATCTCGCTGGCAATTAGCTCCGTCATTCAATTATCGGTCACTCTTGCATATTGGACGCCCGTCGAAGAGGAGCAGAAAAATCCGGGACAATTAAGACCTGACGCCGGAGTGGAAATATGGCCGCTGAAAAATGGACAGCCAAAACGCGGCTTCATTTTTGTCGGGTTTCGACACTTGACTCTCGGTTCATGTTCGTTTAATTTCGTAGGATATTATTTAGTGCTAAATTCAAGAATGAAAATTACAATCCCCGTGGGTGGGTAGTGCCGTCAGTGCATTTCATGCGGTGCACTGTAGGCATTATTAGTTATTACTTAAGGTTCTTTGCAGCGTGCCTTAGGCACCTAGCTGCAATCCTTTTCGTTTCTTTTGCTGTACCTCCTTTCATATTTTCTTTATTCCATCTTACTTTCCTTAACCTTTTCCTAAGTGCAACTGCTTTGAGGTTTTCCTCCTGTTACACCTTTCAAACCTTTTACTGTCAGTTTCCGTTTCAGCGCTGAATGACCTCATTGTTCCCAGTGCTTGGCCTTTGGCTAAATTCTATATTCAGTTCAACTCAAAATTATAATTAAAATTTTTCCTTTAAAAAAAATTAGGACTTAGGGAAATTTTTGTAGAATACAGTTTAATTTTTAATTTGTAGTGTTAAATTTAAGAATAAAAATCTAAATTTAAAATTTTACCTTTCAAAACAAATTAGGACCTCGGGAAATTTTGTAGAATATAGTATCCTTTTCATTTTTGGGGTTAAATTTAAGAATAAAAATCTACATTTAAAATTTTATCTTTCAAAAAACAATAGTACTTCTGGAAATTTTCTTGGAGGTTTCTTAGGTAAGAATAGACTTCATTCATAGATTTTATCAAGGCCAAGAGAGAGAAGGTCTACTCAATTGGGTGGAGTCGCAGCCTCCCACCTGGAGTAGCCTAACTACGTAGGCGATGACGTATCTTAGAGGTATACCTGCTCATTACGACAATTCACCTGCTGACGCAATAAGGTGGTGGCCTGGCCTATATCGTTGCCAGACGCACGATTATGGCTAACTTTAACCTTAAATAAAATAAAAACTACTGAGGTTAGAGGGCTGCAATTTGGTATGTTTGATGATTGGAGGGTGGATGATCAACATACCAATTTGCAGCCCTCTAGCTTCAGTAGTTTACAAGATCTGAGGGCGGACAGAAAAAAGTGTGTACAGAATGAAGTGCGGACTGACAGACAAACAAAGCCAGCACAATAGTTTCATTTTCAGAAGACTAAAAGAAACATTGACGAAAGAGAATAAAAAAGACAGACTGAAAACTCTTTTCATTTCAAACTGAAAATTCTTTTTATTTCAAATCGACGAGTATCACACGTATCAGAGCCGGCACATACAGCCGTGGAATTAACGAAATAACACGCTTAATGCGCTGTCGTTTTGACAAAACACGATGCCTGCCTAACAGCTGCTACTAATGACCTTTCGATTATCAGCTGCGCTGTGATCCGCATCTGCTGTGATCTGCCGCGACACGAAATCAAAGAAGTTTACGAATGCAAAGCTTCGAAACGGCAACAATACGCGGAGCAGGTGGCCGTAGCATTAAGGACTGTCATCTCTCTCTCTCTCTCTCTCTCTCTCTCTCTCTCTCTCTCTCTCTCTCTCTCTCGTTCGTTGTTTTAATCTGGTGTCCTTTTTTCCGTGTTATGGAGTTTACGAAGATCTACCTTGCAGTATTGGAAAAGCGATCGATTATATACTTATACGATTGCATTGGGCATAGATGCTTAATGATTGTTATGAGAATTTTATCAATTTAATGTACAGAGCGTAACACATGATTATATATATATATATATATATATATATATATATATATATATATATATATATATATATATACATTTATATACATACATACATACATACATGATGACTAGAAAGTTTAGCCACGAATATTTCTAAGGAAATAGAATTGATATTTGTGCATCTATATTATATACTCTGACCGTGATGGGGTTCTAAGATAAATAAATAAAAAAGAGAGATTCTACGGTAATTATTAGATGTCAATAGGAAGGAAATTAAGCAAAAAGAACGAAGTGAAAGGTAAATTGCCGAACGGATCATAATGTCGACCCAAAAAAGAACAAGTATTTACCAAAGTTCCCATCCGTCGGGGAAAAAAAAATCAACTGCATGAAATTGAAACGAAAGCACTCTACTCTTTAATTTTGCGCGCGGCAGAAGACAAGCAAACCAAAAGCAAAGGTCAAAAGCACTGGTTTGGAATTCGAGAGAGTGATTATCACTTCGCCGCCCCGAATGTGTGTTTTTTTATCAGCATCATGTCCATTCAAACGAACCGAGCTGATTAATGTCCCATTGATCTTTTGGGCCACCTGGCGTCGCCTGGGGAGGACAATAACAGTGAGGTCAGGTGACGCACTGACTGGCAGTGCTGTGCTTGCGACGCTTTGTCTGAATGACTGAGAGAGATTGAGTGCTTTAAGACAGAGGTTATAGAGGTGTGGGTTCTTCTTTTTGATTAGGTGGTGTATAATATATATATATATATATATATATATATATATATATATATATATATATATATATATATATATATATATATATATATATACTCAACACAATCACGTGTGGAACAGAAATAAATTTCTGACTCACATCAGGATCCAACCCAGGTCTTTCAATTGAAAGACAAGGGCTCTGCCCACTAGGCCATACAAGTCATAAAAAGAGCTTGGGACTGAGTGCCACTGCACCAAAGGAATTATCTGGGCAAGCCAACTGCTTGCATACCAGCGTGTTTTCCCCAACTTCCCTGCCTAGTGGGCGGCAACGCCCTTGCTTTCAGTTGAAAAACCTGGGTTCGATCCCACAATAAAATCTATATATATATATATATATATATATATATATATATATATATATATATATATATATATATATATATATATATATATATATATATATATATATATATCTATATATATATATATATATAGTGGCTCTCTCTCTTTTGAAACCTCGAAGAGAAGAACCTTTTTCTCTTATTGGGAACTATCAGGTACACTCACTGGGTACACATTCCTCATTTCCTAAGGTCCTTCCTCTCCTTCTGTGATGAAAAAGGAGGGTATAATATTTATCCTCTCTCTCTCTCTCTCTCTCTCTCTCTCTCTCTCTCTCTCTCTCTCTCTCTGCTACAAAATATTTTAGATATTGCAACATATTTATTTTTCTCTCTCTCTCTCTCTCTCTCTCTCTCTCTCTCTCTCTCTCTCTCTCTCTCTCTGTTACACATGATTTTATTTTAAAGCTTTTTAAGTATATTTAAGAATCTTAAAGCTTTTTAAGTATTTTTAAGAATCTCAGAAATTTTTTGTATATTTAAGAAGCTTAAGTTTTTTAAGTGTATTTCAGAATCCTAAAGCTTTTAAAATTTATTTAAGAATCTTAAAGCTTGTTAAGTATATTTAAGAATCTCAAAGCTTTTATAATATATTTAGGAATCATAAAGCAAGTATATTTAAAATCCTTAAAGTGTTTTAAGTATATTAACAAATGTTCAAGTTTTAAAAATACATTTAAGAATCTTAAAGCAAATATATTTAAGAATCTTAAAGCTTTATAAATATATTTAGGAATCTTTAAAGCCTTTTAAATATATCTGAGAATCTTAAAGCTTTTTAAGTACAATCATTATTTAACCTGAACCAAAATCGTCAGGATGAGATTAACAGTGCAAATGAAAATAGCGCTAATCGGTGCTCTAAAAGGAAAGCCTTCATTAGTAAGAATAATATCTTCATCTTCGACGGAAGCTGAATATATATCGAGGGAATAAAGCATATCTAATTCGTTGTTTATTTATGGAAATTAAATGATGAAGGGAGGATAAATAACGGTAAAGACCGAGAAGTGTTCGCAGATCTTGGATATGCAAATTGGTTGATTGCTTATTGCCCGTGGTGTTTCCTTGTCTCATCTAATTGAATTTCAAAGTACACTTCCGTTTCTTTTCTTGCTGTTATTTATTGTTATTGTTATTGTTGTTCATTTGTATGGAATTTTAAATGCAGAATATCTTTACGAAGATGGGGTAATATATATATATATATATATATATAATGTCTTTGTAACTGTGGTCAAGAGTGCAAAACTCGTTTAATACTTACTGACCTGTATTACATTTGCTAACGTATATCAGCATTGCGACACAGTCAGAAGATAAGATTTCATAATTATTATATGTTTGTCATATTGTGTGCGTTGGCGCTGCAATTCGCAATAATAACAGTATAGTTTTGTGTCATTTTTATAAGTTGGAAATGGACGAGTATACAATACGGATCTTTGTAAAAGGAATCATTATTTTATTCGGTAGAAATTGCAGACTGATATAAAGATATTTGTTCACAGAAATGAATAATTGTGTGATTTACACAAATATCTGAACATCAAAGTTAGTTACTCCCCGCAGAGGGTTAGTGCTGTCAGTGCACCTCATGCGGTGCACTGTAGGCATTACTGAAGGTTCTTTGCAGCGTGCCTTCCTTAGGCCCCTAGCTGCAACACCTATAGTTCCTTTTATTGTACCTCCTTTCATATTCTCTTTCTTCCATCTTATTTTCCATCGTCTGCTAGCAATTGATTCATAGTGGAACTGCTTTGAGGTTTTCCTCCTGTTACACCTTTCAAACCTTTTACTGTCAATTTCCTTTTTCAGGGCTGAATGACCTCATAGGTCCCAGTGCTTGGCCTGTGGCCTAAATTCTATATTCAGCTCAGAGCAAGTACTTCTTAAGAAACGAAATCCCTCTTACCTAATCTGCAAAGAATTGGATCAAGGGAATGTCGAGTGTGAGAGAATGTGAGGAAGAAGAGGAGTGAGAAGGAGGTGGAGGAAGGAGGGATTGGAGAAGCATGAGAGACATTTGTCACCCAAATGTCTCGCATTTCTCTCATTTTGGAGTCTGCCGGAGGAAATCTTGTGCGAGAGACAGATCGTTGTTTCGAGACGTGTCGCAACGCTGTTTGCTGGGAATTTTTATTGTAAGTGACTATTCAGTGTATTTCTTGCTGTCGTGTGTGTGTGTGTGTGTGTATATATATATATATATATATATATATATATATATATATGTATATATATATATATATATATATATATATATATATATATATATATATATATATATATATAAAATCTACAAATTTCTTATCTAGTCTCTGGGTACCTAACAGATATCTGCAGAATTTCTTATCTAGTCTCTGGGTCCCAAATAGATATCTACAGAATTTCTTATCTAGTCTCTGGGTACTTAATAAATATCTACAGAATTTCTCATCTAGTCTCTGGGCATTTGATAGGTATCTACAGAATTTCCCATCAAGTCTCTGGGCACGTAATAGATATCTACAGTATTTTTGTATTAGTCTCTGGGTACTTAACAGATATCTACAGAATTTCTCATCAAGTCTCTGGGCACCCGATAGATATCTACAGTATTTTCTCTAGTCTCTGGGCATCAAATACATATGTACAGAATTTCTCATCTTGTCTCTGGATAACTAATAAATATCCACAGAACTTCTGATCTACTCCCCACCTATTCCCTAAAGGCTAGAAATGACATTATGTAGAAAGCGCCACCTGATAACACCCCGTTTCCACACCTGTTGGGTTTCCCTGACAACCAAGAGGCCTTCGTCCTCCAAGGCCTTGCGTCATACCTTGTTTACCCAGTCCCGAGTCATTTCCTTCTTCTCCCGAGCAATCTTCTTCTTCCCTTTCTGATCAAGACAGTGGCGGAAAGGGTTTTCAGATTGCCGAATATCCAGAATGTTTTCGGGACAGTGTCGGAAGGGATTTTCAGGTTCCAGAATATCCAGAATATTTTGTCCAAGGGATTTTCTCATTATTATTATTATTATTATTATTATTATTATTATTATTATTATTATTATTATTGACCCTCCCTAAGATCTTGTCTCAGATAGAAAGATATATCGCAGGTCGACGACCTTTGCATTTCAAAGCTCTCTCTCTCTCTCTCTCTCTCTCTCTCTCTCTCTCTCTCTCTCTCTCTCTCTCTCTCTCTCTCTCTCTCTGATGATGATACTAAAGTATTTTTTTCTTCCACCTTTTTACTGTTCTTATTTTTCACACGCTTGTTTTTCAGTTTTATTCTTCTCCATCTCTTTAACTTTCTTTTATTTATCCTTCTACGTACCTTTTATTCATATTTTCCTTCTATCTTTCGTAATTGCTTCGCCATTATTCCTCCACATTCCTACATTTGCATTATCCTGTAAGAGCATTATCTTAAATTATACTTTCTCTCTCTCTCTCTCTCTCTCTCTCTCTCTCTCTCTCTCTCTCTCTCTCTCTCTCTCTCTCTCTCTCTCTCTCTCTCCCAATAGATTTTAAAATAATTGCCTAATCCTGAAGATTAGTTGGGTCCCTTTAAAAAGTCAGAGAGGGCCATAAAGATTTTCAACTTGCAACGTGAGCTAATTTTTATTCATTTTTCTTGTTGTTAAGAAGGAGCATTTCTTTATGGCTCCTACGACTAAATGCAGGTGTGTGTCTGTGTATATATATATATATATATATATATATATATATATATATATATATATATATATATATATATATATATATATATATATATATATGTATCAGTCTTGACATATTTCTTTCAATTTCCACTTTAGATATTTTACATATTTCTTTCGGGAGGACCAGTGTGGAAATAACTGCTTGTAAGTAAGAAAACATGGATAAATAAATAGGAATAAAACGTTGAGGAGAATAACATCTGTTGATAAGAGAGTCTAACCTGTGGTAGCGTTCTCATGACATTCAATAAAAGTTTCCATCTCCTTGGCAAAAAGAAAAATCTAACTAGTTTTAGTGTTCTTGTGACATTCAGTGGCTGCCAGATACCCTCTCTTTGTCCCTCCGCCCCCGCCCCCCGCCCCCCGCCCCCAAGGGATCTAAAATGGAAGTCCTACCCCCGACGCTGGTAGCTGTAACATAATCGTCGGCGAAGATAGTAGCCCATTCGGCTCGTTCTAAATCACGGCCTAGGTTACCTGGGCGACTGTTACGCAAGAGAAAATAACCGTTGCATGGTCTCGCACTTGAGTAAATTGTCCCACAAAGGTACCCTAAACAAGAAAGAGCATTGCCACCCCTGGGTATGCGCGGTCACGCGAATCCCCCACTTGAGTAGATGAGTCACGCAAAGGAATGCTTTTTGCTTTCCTCGTTCCACGTTCGCGGTGCCATAAATTTCCCCTCGTATTTCCGAATTCCCCCCCGCGAATAAAGGGCTTCCTTCTTACTCTTATTTGTATTTTGAAATACGAGAATTTTTATTTCGAAGTTGTCAGAATGTATATCGTTGCCAGATGGACGATAATGGCTTACTTCAACCTTAAATGGAATGAAAACTACTGAGGCTAGCGGGCTGCAATTTAGTATGTTTGATGATGGAGGGTATATATCGTTGCCAGATGCACGATTATGGCTAACTTCAACCTTAAATGAAATGAAAACTACTGAGGCTAGAGGGCTGCAATTTGGTATGTTTGATGATTGGAGGGTGGATGATCGACATACCAGTTTGCAGCCCTCTAGCCTCTCTAGTTTTTAAGATCTGAGGGCGGACGGAAAAAGTGCGGACGGACAGACAAATAGCAATCTCAATAGTTTTCTTTGACAGAAAGCTAAAACTGTGAGATAAGATTCACCTTTTCAAAGCTGGAGCACTGGGTAACAATATGTCGACGCAAATGGAGGTAAAATAAACTGATTTTGTAAGACATTCTCTTCATTCCATCTGACCTTCCACCTTCTCTAACAATTGTCTCACAGTCCAGTTACACCTTTCAAAACATCTTACTGTCAATTTTCGTTTCAGCGCTGAATGACTTCTAAGGTCACAGCGCTTGGCCTTTGCCCTAAATTCTATATATTCCAATTCCAGTTTATATATATACTGGAATCCTTTCGTAATTCCAGTGACTTCAGATATGAAACAAATTACAACATTACGTGAGGAAACAAGTAAGTATATATTTTGTCATCAGGCTAGTGCTTATATTTTTAATTGTCTTGTATGTAGAACCTTTGTTCTCGATCTTTTTGTTATATTCGCGTTGCTTATGTTCACGAGTCAGAACAAACTTTTGTTCTTTTCTTATGACAATTGTTTTGTCGTCCAGTATCATGAAAACATTTGGGGTTAATGACTGCTAACTAGGATACAGAATAACGTCGTCTGCAAAAAATACAATGAATTAAAAGCGTGTGTTGTGCTTTCGTATTGTGTGATTGTTTTGTTTTATTTTTTTTTTTTTACAAATGCATATTTTTACTTACAAATTGTTATTGTATGTTAGACAACTATAAACAATAGCAGTCGACCTGTTTTCATTGCCCGATTGAAATTTTTAAAATAGATGTTGTTTGTTATGTTCTGGTTTCAGACGTTGCAAGTTTGAAAAGGAATCTTATCGCCTATGAATTTCACACACACACACACACACACACACTGACAAAAAAATCAAATTTCGTTTTCTTTTGTAGACCCAAATAATATATTTTATGAATTAGTGAAGAATATATATAAAAAATTACGTTTTCTTTTGTAGACCCAAATAATATATTTCTATGAATTAGTGAAGAATATATGTCTCAATTATTATATCACTATTGTATAGTAGTACCGTCAGTGCACCTAGTTATAATCCCTTTCACTCCTTTTACTGTACCTCCATTCATATTCTCTTTCTTCCTTCTTACATTCCACCCTCTCTTATCATTTGTTTCGTAGTGCAACTGCTTTGAGGTTTTCCTCCTGTTAAACCTTTCAAACCTTTCTGCTGTCAATTTCCGTTTCAGCGCCGAATGACCTCATAGGTCCTAGCGCTTGGCATTTTGCCTAAACTCTATATTCTATGCTATTCTGATGTAGAAAAGTTTGTTCCCACCAGTGTGATGTATACATACAAATGAGAGAGAAGAGAGAGAGAGAGAGAGAGAGAGAGAGAGAGAGAGAGAGAGAGAGAGAGAGAGAGAGAAATTTTCTTCAAATGAGATACAATACCAGTGACAGTCAGCCTAAAAAAAGGAAAAGGAGAGAGAGAGAGAGAGAGAGAGAGAGAGAGAGAGAGAGAGAGAGAGAGAGAGAGAGAATGATCAAGATCAGCTACGACACCAGTGATAATCAGCGGATGATCAATGATTGTTTTTTTAGACAAAAATATAGAAAACGAAAAAAATAACCCCCCCCAAAAAAAACCTGCAATAATAAGAAGTTAAGACGACCGGCACAAGCCTAGCCTACATTAATTATGCTTTTTTTTTTTCCTCTTGAATTTTTATTATTTTAATCTCAGAATGGGTGATAATGAAGAACACCTTCATATTTATGCTAATGAAGCTAATATGCTGGAATGAAGTATCCTATCTTATTATCATTTCTTGCCTGGCATATTTAAGGAGTCAGAGTTCGCGCCAGAGACGGGTCTCTCTCTCTCTCTCTCTCTCTCTCTCTCTCTCTCTCTCTCTCTCTCTCTCTCTCTCTCTCTCCTTTTCGCCATTCCTCCCGACTGTCATTGGTGTTGCAGCTCATTTGAAAAAATCTCTCTCTCTCTCTCTCTCTCTCTCTCTCTCTCTCTCTCTCTCTCTCTCTCTCTCCTTTTCTGTTGACTGTCATTGGTGTTTTATATATATATATATATATATATATATATATATATATATATATATATATATATATATATATATATATATATATATATATATATATGTATATATATATATATATATATATATATATATATATATATATATTTATATATATATATATATATATATATATATATATATATATATATATATATATATATATATATATACATACCACCTTTGGCTTTTCTAAAAAAAACCTTAGAACATCATCGTTAATTGGCATTTCCTGAGGCAACCAAATAACAAAAGGAAATAAAGAAGTGAGGAGAAAATATTGAAAAAGAAAAAAAAAGTAAAGAAGGGGGAGACGTGAAAATAACAATAGAACGAACGCTAATTAATATAAAAGGAGTTTTTCTTTTAGAATCACAAATGGAATGAGTGATAACTCAGTCATGAACAAACATAGTGTTTCTGAAGGGATAGAGGAGAAACGATGGATTTTTTTTCAGTTTTATCTTTATTTTCGCGTTTTGTTTATAATGTTCAGTTTTGTATATACTTATAAAAATTAGATTTTATGTTAAAAGATAATTTATTTGTTCCCCTATACACGTTTATTTTACGTATATAAAATAGACATGAATGTCTTCACTTTTGTAAAAATATTTTTACCGTTTAATTCTTTATTTTCAAATGAAAATTATCTTATAATACAAGAATGATGTGTTTATTCCCTATATACGTTTATACAATAAATATGAAATGTCTTTACTTTTATATAAATATTTTTACTGCTTAATTCTTTATTTTCCAGTGAAAATTATTTTCTCATCATAGATATATGAAATAATCTTTCTTTTCAAATGAAATTTAGCATGTAATGAAAATGTTTTATATTTGTTTTCTCGATACGTATAAAAATAAACTTGAAAATTTCGACTTCTGTAAAAAATATATAGTGAGTTATTAAGCAGTCGACTAATATATGAGGAAATATTTAACATAAAATTCTATCATTTTCAGTTTTATTTTTTTACATCAGCACTGAGAGGTAATATTATAATATTTTCGTCTTCATAAATATGTAGAAAATAAGAAAATCGATCTATTATTACTGAGAGGTAATATTATAATGTTTTCGTCTTCATAAATAGAAAAAATAAGAAAATCGATATATTATTACTGAGAGGTAATATTATAATATTTTTGTGTCCATAAATATGTAAAAAAAATATTTTTTAAATCGATCCTAAAGACATTAGGTCTTTTCGGAACCTGGCTGAGTTCCAGCCTTGCTATGAATCTCACTCTTCCAGCGTCATTTGTCACTGCCAGAATTTTGGTAATAAATGGCCAAAAAATATAAAATGTATTTTCATGGCCCCCTTTTTCTCAGGGAAAGGCGATTCAATGAGTCTCTCTCTCTCTCTCTCTCTCTCTCTCTCTCTCTCTCTCTCTCTCTCTCTCTCTCTCTCTCTCTCTCACGAGTTAATCCCTATTCCTGCTACAGTAGGAATAGCGGATTGATGTGTAGCCAGTGAATTCTCTAAGGAAACTCTCTCTCTCTCTCTCTCTCTCTCTCTCTCTCTCTCTCTCTCTCTCTCTCTCTCTCTCTCTCTCTGGGTGCTATTACAGTATTTCAGGATTACTGTCAGAAAGAACTCTTGATCTTTTTATCCTACAGAAGAAATACAAAAGCCATTAGATGGAAAAAGGACGGTCCCAGAGTGTAAAAATATTTCCTACTCAAGAAACTACAAAAGAGGCTACAGTTTTTCTACAAAAAACGAGGAACTGTATTGTTTCAGATGCTGATGAGGTGCGTCCACACCACATGAACACATTTGTCAACACGTGACGCCAACTTATCGCATACATATCACAGACAGGTTCCAAAACAAGTCAGTGACCGTTTTGTCAACTAGGGACTCTTGTCCCAAGCAGTATAAACGGCAGAGTTGTGAGGGCACTGGGAATGGCAAATGGTCCTCTTAAATTTGTATCTCACTACTACTTAAATACCAAAATGCCATCCTTGGGTTGTAAGGGCACGCAAGGAGGCTTGTCTTGAAGCAGGTTATTCCTGCGCTTGTCCAGGGCGCCATCCTAAGGATAGTCTGTAGGACATCCCAACGTCAAAGTGTCCCCCTCAGTAAGTAGTTTTTCCCCCCTCTGAACGTCCTACAGGAATTCCATGGATTCGAGTGTTTTTTTTTTATCACTCGAATGAGCCAGGGTAATTTTTTTTTTCTCTGGGTGACCTGTTAATAGATTTAGGAGAAAGGGCAGAGTATTAGTCCGATTTTTGGGTCCATGGAAGTATATTTACCGTCTGATGGGCGAAAAAAGTTGAGAATCATTTCGTCGACTAATACTTTGCTTTGGAAAGGATTGTGAAATCACACACAAACCTACATACACATACACACACACATATATATACACACAAAGGAGTAAGAAATTTATATATATGTATATATATGTCTGTGTATTTACGTATGTATATATGTATCTGTGTAGAGTCTATCCCCTCTCCAAATGTTTTGAAATTCATTCAGCTGAGACCAGAATTGTAAAGAGCCCCACGAAACTACTTGGCAAGTAAAAGATGCCTTTGAAGCAGCTGATCTGAGTATCGCATTAAACACGCTTTTAACGCCGAGAAGGTTACAAATGCCAGGCCTTTAACGGCGAGGCAGATAGAGAGAGAGAGAGAGAGAGAGAGAGAGAGAGAGAGAGAGAAGAGAGAAAATAGAGAAATATGACGGTCTGAGGAAAACCCAAGCTAACGTTTTCAGATTGTTTTCTTAATATTTTGTCGTTGTTTAGTCTTCAAAAAAATGTCTGTGTTATTGTATAATTACCATTTTTATTTTATTAATGGCTCTTCGAAATTACATTAAACCCTTTTCCTTTTCTGAAGAGATTGATACGCAAGATATTTCTCAAATATCTTTCAAACTATTTAATCGAAATGGCACTTTGACACAGTGTATAAGACAGCTCCCGCTAATTTTTGGTAATATAGTGCATTGTCCAATGGTTTTAGTTAAGGCGTTTATTTTTAACTTTTAAAGGCAAAGTCGCATGAGTGAGCAGGACTTACCTACGCAATCGAACGTCCGCTATCCCCTATAGGCGGGAGAGGCGGGGGCGGAGACGGGGGGGCCAGGAAAGTGGTTTGAGGGAGGGGAAGGGAGAGGGAGGTGTTTTGTACACTGTGTCAAAATACCATTTCGATCAGATAATCATTTTGAAAGATGTTTGAGAAAAACGATGGCTCGCGGTCCCTGGAATGGACGGAACAGCCCAAAACACTTATCTAAAATCTCTTATTGTTTGGCAACAACTCTCAATGCGAATAACCACGAGTTAACAGTAAATGATTATAGTTTAATAACTGCCTTTATATTCACGAAGATGGGATTGTGTTTGTTCACGCGATGCTTGCCGAACATATCAGCTGGGTCTTCCCGGCGTTGCTTTTGTTTAATCTTGTCAGGATTCTCAGTAACTCCACGGATTGCAGATTTGGTATGCTCTCTCTCTCTCTCTCTCTCTCTCTCTCTCTCTCTCTCTCTCTCTCCTCTTTCTCTCTCTCTCTCCCTTTTCATTTCTGTCATTTGGCTGTGTCATTGGTGTTGTAGCTCATCGGACAAAAATTCTCTCTCCTCTCTCTCTCTCTCTCTCTCTCTCTCTCTCTCTCTCTCTCTCTCTCTCTCCTGTCATTTCTGCTAGCTGTCACAGTGGGTGTTGTAGCTCATTTGACAAAAACTCTCTCTCTCTCTCTCTCTCTCTCTCTCTCTCTCTCTCTCTCTCTCTCTGTGGAGTCAACCTCTGTCAGCCCCTGCCACACTAGGCAGTGAGTGAGCCTCTCTAAGAACTCTCTCTCCTCTCTCTCTCTCTGTTGAATCGACGTCAATTAGGAAAATTGCCATAATTTCCCACCAAGAATCGCCATAAAAGAATGGACGAAAATCACGGCGGGGCGGAATTGAAGGAAGGCCATTGTTTCCTTCTTCAAAGATGGCCGAATCAGCTTTTAGCTCTCCGAGATAAAAACTGAATTAAATTAGCAGGAGGCTGGAACGGGTCCTCGCTTTTCCTTCTGAATTATTAAAATTAAGGGAACATCCGGATTGGATTGCCCTATATATATATATATATATATATATATATATATATATATATATATATATATATATATATATACAAGGCCATGCATATATGCTTACGAAGTATCGACACAAACCGAGGTCACACGAAATTGGTAGCAATGCGTTAACGGGTCACAATGAGGCATTTGTGATTGTGTTGCCCTGCTGCTTCTTGAGTCTCCCCTCATTAATGAGATTGCGGGATCAGGAGGAAGAACCGAGAAATGCGCTCACTTCCAGCTCTAATTCGGCAATTAGAGCGCTCGAGCTCACCTCGAACCCTACTAATTGTGAATGTTGTTAATCGTGAGCGTCCGGGCAAGATTTTCCGACATAGATTGCAGTTGTCGCTTGAATATATTCGTTGCTTTCGTCATTATATTATATATATATAAGTTGCTTTCGTCGTTATGTTTAGGGTGTAAGCTTTGTTAGTATTGTATGTTAGCGTTTTGTGTCCGTTATACGGTTGTATGTGCACACGCACGCATGTATGTATGTATATATATATATATATATATATATATATATATAGTATATATATATATATATATATATATATATACATATGTAATTAAAACCCATGCCTTCGGAAAACATTGTATTTTTTTCGTCTCACGTACGGCCAGAGTAAATGATACACTTTCTATTACAGCATGAAGTGAAACGCTTCATGACAATGTAAAATTAAAGCACAGAAGACAACTGAATTCTGAATTTTTGTTATTAGAGTGTCTGTGTGTGTGTGTGTGTGCGCGCTTTTCCTGTTAAGGCACGCGAGCAATATAAATCTGCCAAGCAATTTGCAAGCAAGAAATGGGACGTTGTGGCATTGATGACACAGTTATACTCTGCCACGGAGGGTCTCTCTCTCTCTCTCTCTCTCTCTCTCTCTCTCTCTCTCAACTTTTAATGCAGACATCAGATATGAACAGTCTCTCTCTCCCCACGTAAACTGATAATACAGGCATCAGATATCAAGAGTCTCTCTCTCCCCACGTAAACCCATTTAGATATGAGAGTCTCTCTCTCTCTCTCTCTCTCTCTCTCTCTCTCTCTCTCTCTCTCTCTCTCTCTCTTCCCAATAAAGAAATAGAAATGCATTCCATAATCTTCATTCCTTCTCGTTGCAAAGAACGTTAATGAGGGAATTTATTTGATAAATATATATGTAATAATATTTTTTATGTCATTATTTTATTATTCTTGATCTCTCACCAGTGTTAGTTGAAGATTTTTTTTCGACTTTCCCCTGTTATCGCTTTCATTTTAGTGATAGTATTTTTTAACTTTCTTTTTGTTTTCTCTCTCTCTCTTATTTTTTGCATGTTCTTCTCTTCCTTTCTGCATTTTGTTTTATTTTTGTCTTCTTCCTGTTGCGATGTTCGCGTTGTTTTGTTCTTGTTTTGTTCTTGTTTTGTTTTTGTTTTGTTCTTGTTTTGGTGGCGGCTTCTGGAACCGGGATCCCCTGACTGAACTATTTTCTTTTTCTTTTTTTATTATTTTTCTGTTTCCTTTCTCATTGTATATTCTGTTTTTTTTTTTTTTTTTTTCCTGTTTCCATCTCTCATTGTATTTTCCTGTTTCCTTTGTTATTTTCATGTTTCCTTTTGTTATTTTCCTGTTTCTTTTTGTTATTTTCCTGTTTCCTCTCATTGTATTTTTCCAGTGTATCTGTTTTCTTTCTGATTTTCTCATTGTATTTTCTTCAGTGTATCTATTTTCCATCTGATTGTCGCATTGTATTTTTCCCAACTTTTCATCTGATTTTCTCATTGTATTTTCCAATGTATCTATTTTCCATTTGATTTTCTCATTGTATTTTCCTAGCGATCTATTTTCCATCTGATTTGCTCATTGTATTTTCCCAATATCTCTTTCCCATCTGATTTTCTCATTGTATTTTCCCAACGTATCTATTTTCCATCTGATTCTCTCATTGTATTTTCCCATTGTATCTATTTTCCATTTGATTTTCTCATTGTATTTTCCTAGCGATCTATTTTCCATCTGATTTGCTCATTGTATTTTCCCAATATCTCTTTCCCATTTGATTCTCTCATTGTATTTTCCCAACGTATCTATTTTTCATCTGATTGTCGCATTGTATTTTTCCAGTGTATCCATTTTCCATCTGATTTTCTCATTGTATTTTCCAATGTATCTATTTTCCATTTGATTTTTCCTGTCTTGAACACTTTATCATGGAAGCATTGTCGTATATATATTATTCTTGTCCCCGTGTTTTCTTTTTGTTGTTTATTTAGTGTTCTTTTAAGAATTTTTTCTTTCTAATGTTTGTAGTTGTAACTTCATTTCTCTGTGTCTCTCTCTCTCTGTTTATATTTTTGCCATAGATTTATGTTGTCAGTAAAGTTTCCTTTTGTCACTTGGTGTGTGTTTGGTTGTATGTAGGTAACTGGATTTTTTATTCTCTTGCTTATTCTCTGTTTAGCTAAGGGAAAGATATATGTATGTATGTATATAATATATATACATATATATATATATATATATATATATATATATATATATATATATATATATATATATATATATATATATATATATATATATATATATATATATATATATATATATATATATATATATATACATATTACTAGCAGGACCTCATTCAAAACTGATGGTATGCAGGGAGACATTTATCTTCATTAAATATCTTCACTTTAGATACCATCCGGTTTTAATGAGGTCCTGTAAATATATATATATATATATATATATATATATATATATATATATATATATATATATGACACAGAAAATGAAGTTACAACAATAAATATTAGAAAGAAAAAATTAATAAAAGAGCAATACATAAACAACAAAATAAATCCCTGGAATAAGAATAATTCATACGACGTATTTTGAGGATTGCTATTATTCATTTCTCTCTCTCAAAAAAAAATATCTCTTCTTAACAAATAGAAATAACTTTTTCCTTTGTAGGCGAATGTTTACTGCCGCTATTAAATTCAATCACCTTCATTCTTCAGAGCCAAATCAGAAGCCGCGGTCAAGCGGAAAACGGAAGAAGCTAAAATATATGTTCAGATGGGCGCACAGTATTGGTCTTGACTGAAAATTACTGGCAATAAACAATAGTTATCAAATTGACGAAACATTCTATGATCAAAGGTTGTTTTCGTGCCAGCCTGATTTTCCTGCGTCCGGAATATAAACAGCAATTTGAAAGATGATTGTATTCAGCAATTCTTCAGGTCATACGTTGCATTGGTAGAGTAAGATTCATATCAATTTTGAATAGTTTGGATAAGAGCAACATGCAGTAATCACAGAATGCCAGCTACATTGCAAAGGAGTTTGAGTAAATTTTGCAGGTAACTGAGATTCGTTTCATGTCCGAATTAAGAGCAGAATTAGGAAATTTATATGTATATATATGTGTGCGTTTATCTATCTATGTATGCGTTTGTAGTTATTTTCTATAAAACCGTAAGTTTCTGTTCCTTCAAAAAAAATATGTATATTGGAAAAAATCACCAAGAAATCTCTCAAACTTGCTCAGAACGGATTCCTAGTCACACAGCTTTAAAGCCCAAATGAGTTGGCATTTCCTGCTATGTCGCAATGCGTAGATCCCGTCAAAAGACTGAAGGTTGTTCTGTCGGCGGAAGGGAACTTGAGGATGAAGTTTGGTTATTCGAGAATTTATGAGGATTTATCAGAGGGTTACCTTGCTTGATATCGATCGTCGAGGGATTATTTCAGAATTTATGAGAATTTATTTATAGGATTATCTTTGATATCGATCGACTTGTGCATTTTAATACAGTAATAAGTTGTCATTAAGTATACTTATTTTTCGAGAATTTATGAGAATTTATTAGAGGGTTATCTTGCTTGATATCGATCGTCGAGGGATTATTTCAGAATTTATGAGAATTTATTAGAGGTTATCTTGCTTGATATCGATCGTCGAGGGATTATTTCAGAATTTATGGAATTTATCGAGGGATTATATCAGAATTTATTAGGGGATTATCTTGCTTAATATCGATCGTCTCATGCATTGTAATGCAGTAAGTGATTCGTCATTATGGTGGGGGAGAGATTTTTCGAGAATTTATGAGAATTTATTAGGGAATTATCATGCTTAATATCGATCGTTTTATGCATTCTGATGCAGTAATGATTTGTCATTAAGTACACTTATGGCTTAAGGAGGCCGAGCCTTGGAGTATAAATATTCTGAATATAAAAATAAATTATCACTTCATTTTGGGCACGATCAGAATATTTGCAATACCAGATCATAAAATAATTTTTTTTTCCGGGGGAGACATCGAATATAAAGGCCATTAATATTTGCTTTAATATATTTATATAATATAGACCTGTAAAGACAAGAGAAAGATTGAATTATATATGTATATTCTTTTTCCAGGTCAGAAGTTGGAGCAAGAAGACCGCCTGTGACATGATAGGTGAGTATTCAAAATATCCATTAAATATTTGCGTATAGTATTTTTTATATATATATATATATATATATATATATATATATATATATATATATATATATATATATATATATATATATATATATATATATATATATATTTGCGACTAAAAATGCGCAGAGATTTTTGAAATTTGATTTTTGTTATTATTGTTACAGTACCATTTTATTTTTCTTCTTAATAGTACGTTGATTACAACTCTGTTTGTATAGAAATGTTTAATTTCACATATATACTTACGTGACTGAACCAAGTTTCCGAAGGAAACGTCCTGATCAATACGTAATTTGTTTGTGTACGTATGTATGTATGTATGTAAGGATGTATTTATGTATGTATGTAAATGATAAATGAAGCTATTTATCCATTAAAAATAAAACCATCACTTTTATGAAAACATAACTACAAGTAAATAAAGAAATATCACCCGGAGCATTAAAGACGAATCTCTCCCTAAAAGCGATAAGATAACAGCATCATTAATATCCGAGAATTTCCACCTCCCTCTCCCCGCCCCCGCCCCCGCCCCAAATGAAACCTTATCCAGGAGGAGATGGATCGGAGTTATTTCGTGGGCCATCGCCCTCTTAAGGGAAGGAGATTTTCCTCCGAGGTCATTAGAAGGGAAAGGACGGGTAATGACCTCATCTTTTATTTCGGAAGACTCGGGAAATGAAACGTGATTTTCATTTTCTTTCTCGAGGGATGGTGATGCTGTGGGCGGGTTGTTGGGGGGCGGTGCACGCGCTCCTTGAACTGGCAGGGGACAAAACAGTTGTGGTGTGAACTGTTTGAGAGGTTAAAGTGTGTTTTGCAAAACTAGGTATGTGAAGTGTGTGTATATATATGTATATATATATATATATATATATATATATATATATATATATATATACATATATATATATATATTATTATATATACATATATATATATATGTAAATATATATATATATATATCTTTTATATATATATATATATATATATATATATATATATATATATATATATATATATATATATATATATATAAACAAACGAAAAATATTAAAACATGGATGAGTTGTAATACTGATGGGACAGTTTCCAACTCACTCAACTTCTCTCTCTCTCTCTCTCTCTCTCTCTCTCTCTCTCTCTCTCTCTCTCTCTCTCTCTCTCTCTCTCTCTTAAAATAAACGATAGCAAATACATTCTAAAAATAGATTTCAAACAGAAACAGCCGCTATATGAAATTTACAACACGCATGAGAGAGAGAGAGAGAGAGAGAGAGAGAGAGAGAGAGAGAGAGAGAGAGAGAGGATTAGCACTAATTGTCAACATTCGTGAAATAAAAGTGAGTCAAAAGCAACAATGAATGTACAGCATCAAAGTACCTCGCCTGTTTGAAAATGATTTTGATACAGATGCATTTTCGCAGCGTAGCGAACATTTAATTGCTTTGCATTTGCTCCGTAACTACAGTGGGAAAACTCTCTCTCTCTCTCTCTCTCTCTCTCTCTCTCTCTCTCTCTCTCTCTCTCTCTCTCTCTCTCTCTCTCTACTGCGCAAATGAACAAGTTTTAATAAAACGTGAAATTGTATTCATGTCGGACTTCTTACATTTTCCTGTCCGCCCTCAGATCTTAAAAACTGCTGAGGCTAGAGGGCTGCAAATTGGTATGTTGATCATCTACCCTTCCGCCATCAGACGTACCAAATTGCAGCCCTCTAGCCTCAGTAGTGTTTATTTTATTTAAGGTTAAAGTTAGTCATAATCGCGCTTCTGGCAACGATATTGGATAGGCCACCACCGGGCCGTGGTTAGTTTCATAGGTCGCGGCTCATACAGCACTATAACGAGACCACCGAAAGATAGAACTGTTTTCGGTGGCTTTAATTAGACGCTGTAGCGGCTGTGCAGAAAACTCGATTGCGCCGAAGAAACTTCGGCGCATTTTTTACTTATTTTATTCTTGTATTATTGTGAATAGAAACAGTTTACATATTAATGCTGCGATTATTCTGGTGTATTACATTTATTGCAGATATTTTAATTAATTTTTTTGCGTGAGCATTCAAAATGATAATGAATGCTAGAACGATTTTTACATTTAATTCATATATTTTTTTTTTTTTTGCATGAGCTGATTATATTTCTCATTCAAATTGCTCAACCATTTTTTTTTATTTGTAACGAGAAAATATATAAAAAATGATTTTACAAGCAGAGGCAGTTGAAAATATTCAAATAATCACTAATTGAAAATTAATGCAATTATGATCAAGTTTCTCATTCAAACTGATCAACTATATATATATATATATATATATATATATATATATATATATATATATATATATATATATATATATATATATAAATATATATATATATATATATAAAAATATATATATATATATATATTATATATATATATATATATTAAAATGATCAACCAGAAAATCTTTTTAAAAAAAAAAAATTTCACAAGCAAGGACAGTTGGAAATATTCAAATATTCAAACGGATCAACCATTTTTCTTAATTCGTAAAGAGAAAATATTTAAAAAATTACAAGCAAAAGCAGTTGGAAATATTCAAATATTCAAACTGACCAACCATTTTTTTTAATTCGTAACGAGAAAATATTAAAAAAAATATATTTTACAAGCAAAGGCAGTCGGAAATATTCAAATATCGCAGCCTGATGATGGCCGGGTCGCATTCAAATGGCTGTGTATCATTTCATTTGGAGAACTTTGCAACAAAAATTTCTCCACCCGTTGATTTCGGGATGCACTTCAAACGGTCTCCTTTTGCAGAACTTGTAATGTTTGCCTACGTTGTGAAATGATGAAACCGGAATATCTAGTGTTCAGCCACTTGTTCCATTGATTCTTGACCACTTCAAAACGTTCATTCATTTCATTTATTTTATTCATTTGACCACTTCAAAACGTTCATTTCCATTTTATTCATCATCACTTCAAAACGTTCATTTCCATTTTATTCCTGACCACTTCAAAACGTTCATTTCCATTTTATTCTTGACCACTTCAAAACGTTCATTTCCATTTTATTCTTGACCACTTCAAAACGTTCATTTCCATTTTATTCTTGACCACTTCAAAACGTTCATTTCCATTTTATTCTTTGACCACTTCAAAACGTCCATTTCCATTTTATTTCCATTTTATTTTGACCACTTCAAAACGTTCATTTCATTTTATTCTGACCACATTTCCAAAACGTTCATTTCATTTTATTTCATCACCACTTCAAAACGTTCATTTCCATTTTATTCATCGCCACTTCAAAAGATTCATTTCCATTTTATTCATGACGGCTTTTGTGTCATTCATTTCCATTTTATTCATCACCACTACAAAACATTCATTTCCATTTTATTCATTACCAATTCCGTGTCGTTCATTTCCATTTTAATTTATTACCAATTCCGCGTCATTCATTTCCATTTTATTCATGACTTTTGTGTCATTCATTTCCATTTTATTCATCACCACTTCAAAGCATTAGTTTTTCTTTTATTCATTACCAATTCCGTGTCATTCATTTCCATTTTATTCATGTCAGCTCATTGTTCTCTATCACTTATTTCATCTACGTGAAGCCCCCTCTCTCTCTCTCTCTCTCTCTCTCTCTCTCTCTCTCTCTCTCTCTCTCTCTCTCTCTCTCCTATCTCTCATTTTCCCCATTCCTCTTCTCTTTTCCGTCTACTAATTCATGTGATGCTCGATTTTTTTTTTTTTCTCATCTCAGTGACATGAATAAGTAAATATTGCGAGTTCCCCGTACCTCCTTTTTTACAACTCCGACGGGAATTGTGCACACAGGTTTATTTTCATTTCGTTCTATTTATCTTCCCCGTTCTGCTTTCTCTTCGTATTCTTGAATCATTTTGCTAAATTCCAGCGGAGTTTTTTTTTAAGTTTACGGTACAAAATATCTTTCCGAGATTTCGCGATTATTTTAACGTTAATTTCGTTTCCACGTTAATTCCAGTTTGCGTTTCGTGAATGACATGATTATTTTATTTTAGCCTTAATTTCATTTCCACGTTAATTCCAGTTTGCGTTTCAGAGTCGTCTAAATTGCAGAAATGTTTACCTGCAGTTCTATAGTATTATTTACCCTCATTTTCTATTCCTGGCTGACTCTCTCTCTCTCTCTCTCTATTTCTCTCTTCCTTCTCTCTTTTCTCTCTCTTATTTATCTCTCTTATATTATATATATATATATATATATATATATATATATATATATATATATATATATATATATATATATATATGTAAAGTAGACACATAGATATTATATATATATATATATATACAAACATATATGTATATATATAATATATATATACTGTACATTTATGTATGTACATTTATATGCATATATATATGCAGTATATATATACATAAATGTATTATATTGCTCTCTACTTCCAAAACTTTCCCTGGTTTAAATAATAATTGTACATTGTCCATGACAAATCCACGCTCTGATAATGAAAGCAGTACAGCATGTTATGATAAAAGAATGACATTTACTAGATATTCAGTAACAATTGATGAAAGGTCATTGGCAAAGACTCATCTGATTCTGTGTAGAGTAATTTCATGCGACCTTTAACAATGTACTACTGCAAATAGAAGATAGTGTAATTGATAGTGACTCTTTGCATTTAGTGTTCCGTAAAAGAAAACTATTGCGCCGGCTTTGTCTGTCCGTCCGCACATTTTTCCGTCCGCCTTTTTTCTGTCCGTCCTCAGATCTTAAAAACTACTGAGGCTAGAAGGCTGTAAATTGGTATGTTGATCATCCACCCTCCAATCACCAAACATACTAAATTGCAGCCCTCTAGCCTTGGTAGTTTTTATTTTATTTAAGGTTAAATTTTGGTTAAAGTTTCATGGGCGCGGCTCATACGGCATTATAACGAGACCACCGGAAGATAGATCTATTTTCGGTGCTGAATGAAGAAGTGTAATTCGTGACATGGAATATTGAATCTTATAACAAGAGAAGAAAGAAAAAGAAGAATGGAAAAGTAGAAAGAAGCCTTGATAACCAAATGTAAATCTGAATAAAAAAAGACTAAAAAAAATAATATTAATATTTAAAATAATTCTGAATCCGAAATGTTGAACGAAGAAGTGAGCTACTTGGCAAAAAACATTGAATATTATAACAAATAAAAAAAGAATCAAGGAAACGCAGAAAGAAGCCTTGGTAATCAAATGCAAATTTGAATTTTAAAAAAATTAATATTAATATTTTAAAATAATTCTGAGTCCTAAATGTTGAACGAAGAAGTGAGCTACTTGGCAAAGAACTTGAATATTAAAAAGATAGCAAAAAAAAAAAAAATTAATATTAATATTTAAAATAATTCTGAGTCCGAAATATTGAACGAAGGAGTGAGCTACTTGGCAAAGAATATTGAATGTTCTAACAAACAAAATATAAATATAAATAAATAAATAAATAAATAAATAAATGAAAAAGAAAAGAAAGTAGAAAGAATCCTTGATAATCAAATGTAAATCTGACTACAAAGACAAAAATAAAGGAAAGCAAAACGGAAAAACCTGCAAATCCTTTTAATTGATATTCCTTTGGTTAGCAGAGGCAGAGAATTCTCCGCCAAAAAGCATTTTTGTTGTGGCAATGTACGAGCAAAGTGGCTTAACTTTTTATTTATTTATTTATTTATTTTTATTTTTGCTAAAGGAAATTTCAGGCAGATTGGAGATTAAAAGAGGCTAACGAGAAAAGAAGATTAGAGGTTGGTACATTTAATGGAGAGAGAAAATGCATCAGGCTTAAATTGTTGATTAGTCGATATTCTTTTTTTTTTTTTCATAGTTTTCCGTCGTGACGTCACCGAAGATCTTTCCTGTTTATTCTATTTTATATTCTCTTATTCTTGTCCTTTTCCTTCCTTTTCATATTTTATCAATGTTATTCTTTTTTATGAAATAAAATTTATTAGAATTAAATAGAGATGATCTCGATATTTGTAAAAAAAAAAAAAAAAAGAATTATGCTTTAGCAATATTCTTTTTGCTTGATAATGCTTTAACCTTCTATAAGATTATCGTAAGAAGAAAAAAATGTTGTAAAACTTTTAACGTATTTTCTTTATTTTTTTCTTTTTTCAATATACAACATTTTCCACAAAACAATATAACTTTTTTTTTTTCCTTCGACAAGATTCCCATCATTCAAAAGTATTTTTTTCGTTCGACAAGAGTCCCATCAATCAAAATTATTTATTTTTTTTGTTCGACAAGTTTCCCATCAATCAAAAATTATTTTTTCGCTTCGACAAGATTCCCATCATTCCGAAAACCATTAAATTTATCACCTAATTTATAATGGAAAATTCTTTTTTTTTTCTTACTTCTAATAAGTATTACGTTATAAAATTTTGTATTCTTTTAGAAATCATAACATGGGAATACCTAACGATTTTGATTTAGCTGATTCGTAGCTTTGTGAAATATATATCTATTCGTGATTCAGATTTCAAAAGGTGAAATATATTTTAGTGGATTTTTTTTTCTTAATGGTATTTCCTGCATAACTATAATATTTTATATATATATATATATATATATATATATATATATATATATATATATATATATATATATATATATTTTAGTCTCTTCATTAGAATTTCGAAGAATATTCATATTTTTTTTTATTTAGTAATACTTTTTGTTTTCTGTAATTATTTGTGTTTATTTATTATAGTAATGCTTACCATACGTGTATATATATATATGTATTGTATATATATATGTTATATATATATATATATATGTATATATATATATATATATATATATATATATATATATATATATACATATATATATATATATATATATATATATATATATATATATATTACTTGCCATAAAAACTTTTAATTCTGAACAATCAGATCTGAATTACATTTGTAATAATCATCACGGCTAATGAAATATTTGAACAATCATATATATATATATTTATATTTTTGGTCATAAAGCTTGATTGATGTTCCAGTCAGCTTTCCTGCTATTACGACCAGTTCCCAAAAAAAAAAAAAAAAGAATTTCTTATATTATGCGTGATTATCAGTCATAATTAGTTCATTTAATATGTTATTGTTCGGATGCAATTCCGTTAATTATATTGTTTTGGCGATTTAATTAGCGAAAACATGGAAGGACTTGCGTGAGAGTGATTATAGCTCTCGTGATTAGTTCAATTTAATATCGAATTACTGAATTTTGATTTCATTTGGAAACTCATGCATATTTTAATTGAAAGAGAGAATATTAATAGGAAGCATATTTTTTTTTTTTTATTTGTATACGAACGGCTAATTCTAATAGATCAGGCAGTTCGGTCCGGATCACGCTGGAAAATGTAAATAAAATTAACTGAATTGTCTTCGTAGTTTCTGAAATTATATTGTTGTTTGAGATTTCCTTGTGGATAATGTAGCCTCACTGCTTTTCAGTTTATTTTGTTTATAAATGATTAATCTATACACAGCGCTGTAGTTTTAGTTTTCTGAAAAGAAAACTGTTGTGCCGGCTTTGTCTGTCCGTCCGCACTTTTTCTGTCCGCCCTCAGAGCTTAAAAACTACTCCGGCTAGAGGACTGCAAATTGGTATGCTGATCATCCACCCTCCAGTCATCAAACATACCAAATTGCAGCCCCTAGCCTCGGTCGTTTTTATTTGATTTAAGGTTAAAGTTAGCCATAATCGTCAGTGCACCTCGCGTGGTGCACTGTAGGCATTACTAAAGGGTGTTTCCAGCGTCCCTTCGGCCCTTAGCTGCAGAGAATTTTTAGCCTTTAACTATACCTCCATTCCCTTTCCCTTCAGTTTTGCTGTCCAGCCGCTCAAACTATTAATACTTAGTGAAACTGTGGGGTTTTCTCTCAGTTACATCTTTAGATTCTTGTAATTTCATCGCCTTTATTTTGTGGATCTATCTTGCTGTCCAACCACTCCAACTCCTTCACTGTCTTAAGGGCTTACTGGTCAAAAATGCCAAAGCGCTTGGCTTGACATTCTAAATTTCCTAAAATCACATCAATCTTTCTTGGCTTTGTATTTTTGTCTAACAGCATAAAATGAGATACTTCTTTAGTTTCAAAAACGTATTCGTATTGCAATCAAATCAGAGCACAAATAATCCAGTTTTGATCAGTTCATCGGTTTTACAAAGTTCTGTCGGAATTGTGCTTCAAAAATAATCTATCTTTAAAGTGATTGATCTTTGAGGAGGTTTTAACTCTAATTGATTCTGTCTTATGGTCAAAGATTATAGAATAGATATTTCTTAATTTTTCAATTTAAAAATCATTTCATATTATAATCAGGAACAAGACAGAGAATCCGGCACAAATAATCAATTTTGCTTAATATCTTTTAAAGTGACTCATCTTTGAGGAGGTTTTAACTCTAATCGATTTTGTATTTTGGTCGAAGAATATAGAATTAGATATTTCTTAATTTTCAGCTTTTAAAAACCCTTTCATATTCCAATCAGGAACATGACAGAATCAGCACAAATAAACGGTTCTGCGTAATATCTTTTGACATCATCTTTGAGCAGGTTTCAACTCCAAGCGTTTTGTTGCCGAGCTTTACAGATGCAGCCCTTTTGATCTTCCAATAATAGATACTAGAGCCGGATATTCCCGAGGGTGCTTGATGTTACATCTCTGAGAACACAAATAAGTCGTTGATCTATTTGCAGAAACATCGAAGCTGAGGAGAAAAAGGGATTTTGTTCGTCTGGTTCTTGAAAGGGTTTTGAAAGGCCATTGTGCCACAGTGGAAACCTTTTTTTATTATTATTATTATTGACATTGAAATCCAAAGCGCAAACTCGAGGGATGTCGTGACGTCACTGACATGAAGTATAGTCTGTGCGTTCGAAGTGTAAATGAAATTATATATATATATATATATATATATATATATATATATATATATATATATATATATATATATAAAATATATAATAGAATTTTTATATATATAGAAAATATGCCTCCAATATTCAATTTCATAATTTCACTAGTGGTAGACCGTTTTCTATAGGCTGGGAAACGCGCATGGCACAGAAAACGGAGTTGACTAATCTCAGGGTTAACTTATGAAAATTAATCACATTTTAACTGTATCCTCTGATTATAATTTGCTGTTTCTGTTTAAAAAAAACAGCAAATAATCAATGTATTTCACATCTTGCATATGTACAGTTTATATGTGTGATGAATACAACGTGCAATCTGGGCATTGCTTCTTTTGAATCACTGTATGGTAATTATTTTATCCAGAAAAATAATAAAATATGAAACTTAATTTCATTCAATTACTAAAACCCTTGTTCAAGTTGACACCAAAGCGGATTCACATGGCCACTGACCCCTGCCGTTGTGACTCCTGTACACGACAGCCACTGACCTTTGCCGTTGTGACTCCTGCACACGAATAAAAAAAAAAAGCCTCTTTCCACGCAGGGCAATAAAGCGAATCGCATTGAAAAGCCTCTCGGGAGGAAGAGATTTGTGCCGAGATGGCCCTATCGTCTTCTTTAAGAGGGGCTTCAGTCTTTATAGACACTTACAGATATAAACGGGCTCCTA